>NW_027311888.1:277500-427500 GCF_040954645.1 Diabrotica undecimpunctata | reverse complement strand
TTCTTATTTCTGCAAGCCGAACTAATACACACACATACTCACACACGCACACACACAAGCACACACGCACACACACACACATACACTCTTCACCTCTAGACTCCTACTTATTAGTCGCCCATTACAAGAGGCATGGCCTTCTTGCCTCTGCCGTATTTTTATCTCTGCAAGCCAAACAGACACACACACATACACACACACTTACACACGCACCCACACGCACACGCACACGCACACACTCTCCACCTCTCGACTCCTATCCATTAGTCGCCTCTTAAGACAGGCAGGGCCTTCTTGCCACGGACGTATACCTATCTCTGCGAGCCGAACGGACACACACACACACACACACTTGCACACATACACACATACACGCTTCACCTCTCGACTCCTACTCATTAGTCGCTCCTTACAGCAAGCATGACCTTCTTGCCACGGACGTATTCTTATCTCTGCGAGCCGAAGGGATACACACACACATACACACACACACGCACACACACACATACACTCTTCACCTCTTGACTCCTACCTATTAGTCGCCTCTTACGATAGGCAGGGCCTTCTTGCCACGGCCGTGTTCGTATCTCTGCGAGCCGACTGGACACACACACTCACACACACAAATACACACACACACTCACACATGCACACACACGCACACACGCACACTCACACACACATACACTCTTCACGCCAGTCACGATACACATATCCATTATTTGCGATGGAAATCGGAGCGAAAGAGTACTGGAACGAGTCACATCCCTGAAGCTTTCACCCAAATGTATCGCCCAAACGAAAAATATTACATTACTCCCCACTAGCAGTGGGGTGGACAGAGCAGTGACGAGTTACCTGAAGTCGCCAATCACTCCCGTGGCCCAACTGGTGGCGAGGACACCCCGCAAGTTTAACACGCCTCTAAACACCTACCTTGACATACCAGGAGGAGAGCTACGTCATGTGTTACTTGAGGAGGAGAGTCTGGAACAAGAAATGACGCATACGCAGTGGCGATCGATTCACGAATCTAATTGGCATTATTTTGTGGCCACCGGGATCATTACTATAATGGTAATAATTGGGATACTCACGTTATGGAAGTACCGTCCTGTTGCACGACTATGTCGTTCAGGGAATCCACAAACTCAGACTAACGAACAGGAAGTACCTGTATTAGTTAGTAATCGGCACAACAATGTACGGTCGACTTCCCAAGTTGACATCCCACTTTCCACATTTTCATCCAATTGCCCTAATTTTAATCTAGAGATAGAGTCGGACATTGATAGCTAGGGTACGGTTGGAAGATTATTGATTATTCTTAAACTATTTATAATTTATCATGTTTGAATTTTACTATGTTATGTAATACTTATATGTAAACTTTGAGTATTGACACTTGGGCCAGATTGCCCGATTCCGCAGTATGTCCAATATCAAATCTTCAGAATTCATATCCGAAATTGGACAGTATAATTTTATCACCCAGTAGACCGAATGAATCTATTTGTTATTAAATACACACACGTAGTTAATTAGGTTACATACACATTTGGTCAATTATAAATAATAATTTGGACATCAGTCAAAAGTACTGACAAAGTTAAACAATTTACATAAATTAAATACACATATCACGCTAGGTACGCGAAAAATATTGACCCAAATAGAATTTATATAAAACTAATATCTCTTGACTAGAGAAGCATTCAATCAATATTCACTCAACGAACATATAGTCTTCAACGATCAACTTCATCAGTCTCTACTCAAAGTAATCCCGGGTCTACACCCATAGTGTACGTCTCAACAATAAACTCTGCTACTATTATTTGGTGTTTCCATTACAACAGAACGAACATCTTCACTGAGCCAACGAAGGGAATTTGTTCATGGTCCTTCGAGCCGGATTAACGAGCCCAAGAAGAAGTACGGAAAACGTTAGGAATACACTGGTCACCTAAAGAGGATATAATCACATTCAAAATAGGGATAACGACGGCAAAGAAAATAACGAAAAGACACGTACTGTCAGAAGTAGCAAAACTATACGACCCACTGGGATGGATAGCACATGTAGTAATTCAGGCGAAAATGTTCATACAGGAATTATGGGAGCAAAAGACCAGTTGGGATAAAGAATTAACTAGCAACCAACAAAGCAGGTGGAATACATACCAGGCGCAATTAGTAAATCTGGAGAAAATAACATTGCCCAGGTGGAACAACTTAAGCAAGATAAACAGAGTAGAACTACATGGATTTGCAGATGCGTCTATGAAAGGATATGGAGCGGTAATCTACTCAAGGGTATTAGGCCCAGAAATTAAAACGAATCTAATGATAGCAAAATCGAAAGTCGCACCATTGAAAGGGAAAACGACGTTACCGAGGCTCGAGCTGTGTGCCGCGGTACTACTAGCAAATTTAATGAAGAAAACCCTACAAGCATTGAACAGGGAAAACATTGAGGTATATGCATGGTCGGACTCAACGATAACCCTGGCTTGGATAAGGGGATCATCAAAAAGGTGGAAAATGTTCGTCGCCAACAGAGTAGAGGAAATAAGACGCGTTATAGGACCGAAAAATTGGCATAAGGTAGATACAAAGGAAAATCCAGCGGACATCCTCTCACGTGGAAGTACCGCATCAGAATTATTAGAAGCAGAGCTATGGTGGAAGGGACCAACTTGGCTGACTAGTAACAAAACTTTAACTCAGGAATCAGAAGAAATACCAGAGATAAATGAGGAGGAAGTCAAAACGAAAATAACGGTGCACACGACAACGATAAAGGAGGACATATGCGAGAGATTCTCAAATTTAGAAAGAATGAGAAGAGTACTTTCATATTGTAGGAGATTTGCAGACAAATGCAGAAAAAAGAAGGACAATGGACAAAGTCAGATTACAGTCCAAGAATTAGAGGAAACGCTATTAAAGGTGATAAAGCACACACAGCACGCCTACTTCAAACAAGAAATAAATAAGCTGGAGAAGAAACAGCAATTAGACAAGAAAAATAAATTACCGTCATTGGTACCATTCCTGGATAGACAAGGAATTCTAAGAGTCACCGGAAGACTGAGACACACGAATCTAAAGTACGGAGAAAAACATCCGATAATTTTGCCAAAGGATAGTGCATTAACAAAGTTACTTATAACAGATAGTCACGCAAGAAATCTACATAGCGGATTACAACAAACACTACAGTACATAAAAAGGAAATACTGGATAATCAACGGCAGAAGAACCGTGAAAGATCATCTAGCAAAATGTTTAAGGTGCAGGAGGTATAAAAGCCAAGCAGCACAACAATTAATGGGAGATCTACCGAAAGACAGAGTGAACCCGAGTCATCCCTTTACTAACACAGGGATAGATTATGCCGGGCCAATAAAAATAAGTACCACGAGAGGCAGAGGACAGAGGAGCTATAAGGGCTACATCTCAGTATTTGTGTGTCTGTCAACGAAGGCAGTACACCTTGAGGTAGTAAGCGATATGTCTACGGATGCTTTCATCGCAGCGTTCAAGAGATTTACGGCACGCAGAGGACAGTGCAACAACGTATACAGCGATAACGGAACCACATTCGTAGGAACAGCAAATTTGTTGAAAAAAGAAAATCAAAAAATAGATGACGAGATAAAACAAGGATTACGGGCACTAGGTACCCAGTGGCATGTCATACCTGCATATGCACCACATTTCGCAGGATTATGGGAGAGCGCAGTGCGAATAATGAAATATCACTTGAAAAGAATCATCGATGAAACAGTTCTAACATATGAAGAATTGAGTACGGTGCTGGCACAAATAGAAGCATGTATGAACTCGAGACCATTATGTGGGTCATCAGAAGACCCTGAAGGGAAAATAGCCCTGACACCAGCTCACTTCCTTATAGGGAGAGAAATTATATCACCAAATCGGGAAGAAGAGCTTACGACTTATTTGAAGATGCCGACGAGGTAGAGATTAGTGGAGAAAATAAAAAGAGACTTCTGGAAAATTTGGAAACAGGAATACCTGCACCAATTACAACAGAGAAATAGATGGCATAAGGCGCACCCTAACATAAAAGAAAAAGAAATAGTTATAAAAAAAGAAGAGGATACACCTCCAGGCAGATGGCCATTAGCGAGGGTAACAGAAAAACACCCTGGAGCGGAGGGATTAACCAGAGTAGTAACAGTGAGAAAGGCAAACGGGAAACTGACTAAAAGACCCATACATAAGCTAATACGACTGGAAGAAGAGAAACAGGAAAAGCCGAAAAAGGCAGCAGCACTAAGATGGAAGAAAATACTAGTAGCTATAATGTTTTTAACGATGTTAAAACCCATAAAGGCAGAACCGTATAAAATATATAATCCGGTACCAGGATTTTTCACAGAAGACCTTGGAGAGGTCGTCATAGACCAGGGAACATTTCGAATAAAGGTGTTACTCGAAAAAGGAAGAATTCGAACAGAGCACCAACTAATAGGAAATATGATACAAGGCGTACGAGAACTGTGTCATGAGATAAAAATCGTGAATTGTAAGGATATAATAGAGAAATTGGAGGAAGGACAAAGAAAGGCGGAGTCAGTAAGCGAGGGGCTGACAGTAGAAATAAAAGGAAGGGAAAGAAGAGGAATATTAGGAACAATATTAACCTCAGTATTTGGAGTCAATGACGAAGCCTACAGTAACATTGAAGCATTAGATAATAACCAAAAGGAGCTAATAAAGGGATCACAACACCAGGCGAAGATAATGTTAGAAACAATAACATCAATCAATCACACAGAGAACAGGATAAACGAGCAAATGAACAAGTTTAACAAAGCACTAATCACAGGTCTACAAGAAATATCTAAAGGACTTAACGAAGTAGAAGACAAAGCACAAAAACTAGAAACCGAATATAGCACGTTACGAATACAAACGATAGCATTACAAGTTATGGACTTCATAAACGAATATACTCAATTTTACGAGGGAATATTAAACCTTCACTATAACCACGGACACTTCATTGATATAGTGAAACCGGGTGAAATAACCAAATTAATAGGGAAAGCAGGGCAGATACTGCCTCAAGGGGTCGAAATACGACGACAACCCATTATAGAAACAGAAGTCAGTCATGACGACAGATATATAACAGTCATCGGCTACTTCATAGTGACAGGGAAAAATAAGTACAGCATGCTCAAAGTCACGGCCATACCACTTAACGTTGAGGGGTCGGTGTTGCGCACATTTGTCGCCCCAAGGAATCTACTGGTCGTAGATTATAACACACTGCACTACTTCGAATTGACCACGGAAGATAGAGAAAGGTGCTTACTGTTGACAAAGGCGCAGATAGCGTGCTCACCAACGGCTATAAGAAACATGGATACCCAACCAAACTGCATACTAGAAGAAATTTATGAGCGATCTAAGAATAGCACATGTCAAGTGGTAGCCAGGACAATACAGACAGCTCAATGGAGTAAGATGGGTACTCCCAACCTCTGGCTAGTTATCACGCCAGTCACGATACACATATCCATTATTTGCGATGGAAATCGGAGCGAAAGAGTACTGGAACGAGTCACATCCCTGAAGCTTTCACCCAAATGTATCGCCCAAACGAAAAATATTACATTACTCCCCACTAGCAGTGGGGTGGACAGAGCAGTGACGAGTTACCTGAAGTCGCCAATCACTCCCGTGACCCAACTGGTGGCGAGGACACCCCGCAAGTTTAACACGCCTCTAAACACCTACCTTGACATACCAGGAGGAGAGCTACGTCATGTGTTACTTGAGGAGGAGAGTCTGGAACAAGAAATGACGCATACGCAGTGGCGATCGATTCATGAATCTAATTGGCATTATTTTGTGGCCACCGGGATCATTACTATAATGGTAATAATTGGGATTCTCACGTTATGGAAGTACCGTCCTGTTGCACGACTATGTCGTTCAGGGAATCCACAAACTCAGACTAACGAACAGGAAGTACCTGTATTAGTTAGTAATCGGCACAACAATGTACGGTCGACTTCCCAAGTTGACATCCCACTTTCCACATTTTCATCCAATTGCCCTAATTTTAATCTAGAGATAGAGTCGGACATTGATAGCTAGGGTACGGTTGGAAGATTATTGATTATTCTTAAACTATTTATAATTTATCATGTTTGAATTTTACTATGTTATGTAATACTTATATGTAAACTTTGAGTATTGACACTTGGGCCAGATTGCCCGATTCCGCAGTATGTCCAATATCAAATCTTCAGAATTCATATCCGAAATTGGACAGTATAATTTTATCACCCAGTAGACCGAATGAATCTATTTGTTATTAAATACACACACGTAGTTAATTAGGTTACATACACATTTGGTCAATTATAAATAATAATTTGGACATCAGTCAAAAGTACTGACAAAGTTAAACAATTTACATAAATTAAATACACATATCACGCTAGGTACGCGAAAAATATTGACCCAAATAGAATTTATATAAAACTAATATCTCTTGACTAGAGAAGCATTCAATCAATATTCACTCAACGAACATATAGTCTTCAACGATCAACTTCATCAATCTCTACTCAAAGTAATCCCGGGTCTACACCCATAGTGTACGTCTCAACAATAAACTCTGCTACTATTATTTGGTGTTTCCATTACAACAGAACGAACATCTTCACTGAGCCAACGAAGGGAATTTGTTCACACGCCCACACGCACACACACATACATTCTTCACCTCTCGACTCCTACCTATTAGTCGCCTCTTACGATAGGCAGGGCCTTCTTGCCTTGGCCGTGTTCTTATCACTGCAAGCCGAACGGACACACACACATACTCACACACGCACACACACACGCACACACGCACACACACATACACTTTTCACCTCTCGACTTCTACTTATTAGTCGCCCACTCTTCGCCTCTCGACTCCTATCCATTAGTCGCCCCGTACGATTTGCATCGCTTTCTTGCCACGGCTGTTTTCTTATCTCTGCGAGCCGAAGGGACACACACACATACATACACACACACTCACAAACACACACACACACGCACGCACACACGCACACACACATACACTCACACACACACAAACACGCCCACAAGCACACACACATACATTCTTCACCTCTCGACTCCTACCTATTAGTCGCCTCTTACGATAGGCAGGGCCTTCTTGCCTCGGTCGTGTTTTTATCTCTGCAAGCCGAACTAACACACACACATACTCACACACGCACACACACACGCACACACGCACACACACATACTCTTTTCACCTCTCGACTCCTACATATTAGTCGCCCACTCTTCGCCTCTCGACTCCTATCCATTAGTCGCCCCGTACGATTTGCATCGCTTTCTTGCCACGGCTGTTTTCTTATCTCTGCGAGCCGAAGGGACACACACACATACATACACACACACTCACAAACACACACACACGCACGCACACACGCACACACACATACACTCACACACACACAAACACGCCCGCACGCACACACACATACATTCTTCACCTCTCGACTCCTACCTATTAGTCGCCTCTTACGATAGGCAGGGACTTCTTGCCACGGCCGTGTTCTTATCTCTGCAAGCCGAACGGACACACACACATACTCACACACGCACACACACACGCACACACGCACACACACATACACTCTTCACCTCTCGACTCCTACCTATTAGTCGCCCCTTACAACTGGCAGGGTCTTCTTGCCTTGGCCGTATTCTTACCTCTGCAAGCCAGACGGACACACACACATACACACACACTCACACACGCACACACACGCACACACGCACACACACACATACACTCTTCACCTCTCGACCCCTACCCATTAGTCGCCTTTTACGACAGGCAGGGCCTTCCTGCCACGGCCATGTTCTTATCTCTGCGAGCCGACCGGACACACATACTCACACACACACATACAAGAACACACACACACACGCACGCACACACGCGCACACACACATATACACTCTCCACCTTTCGACTCCTATCCATTAGTCGCCTCTTAAGACAGGCATGACCTTCTTGCCACGGACGTATTCTTATCTCTGCAAGCCGAACGGACACACACACATACTCACACACGCACACACACACGCACACACGTACACACACACATACACTCTTCACCTCTCGACTCCTACCCATTAGTCGCCTCTTACGACAGGCAGGGCCTTCTTGCCACGCCGTGTTCTCATTTCAGCGAGCCGACCGGACACACACAAACACGCCCACACGCACACACACATACATTCTTCACCTCTCGACTCCTACCTATTAGTCGCCTCTTACGATAGGCAGGGACTTCTTGCCACGCCGTGTTCTTATCTCTGCAAGCCGAACGGACATACACACATACTCACACACGCACACACACACGCACACACGCACACACACATACACTCTTCACCTCTCGACTCCTACCTATTAGTCGCCCCTTACAACTGGCAGGGTCTTCTTGCCTTGGCCGTATTCTTACCTCTGCAAGCCAGACGGACACACACACATACACACACAATCACACACGCACACACACGCACACACGCACACACACACATACACTCTTCACCTCTCGACTCCTACCCATTAGTCGCCTCTTAAGACAGGCAGAGCCTTCTTGCAACGAACGCATTCTTATCTCTGCGAGCCGAAAGGACACGCACACACACTCACACACAAACACACACACGCAAGCACACATACACTATTCACCTCTCGACTTCTACCCATTATTCTCCTTTTACGACAGGCAGGGACTTCTTGCCACGGCCGTGTTCTTATCTCTGCAAGCCGAATGGACACACACACACGCACACACAAACACACACACACACGCACACACGCACACACACGCACCCACGCACACGCACACACTCTCCACCTCTCGACTCCTATCCATTAGCCGCCTCTTAAGACAGGTAGGGCCTTCTTGCCACGGCCGTTATCTTATCTCTGCGAGCCGAGCGGACAAACACACACACCCACACACACACACACACACACACATACACTCTTCACCTCTCGACCCCTACCTTTTAGTCGCCTCTTACGAGAGGCAGGGCCTTCTTGCCCCGGCCGTATTCATATCTCTGCAAGCCGAACGGACACACACACTCATACACACATACTCACACACGCACAAACACACATACTCGCACACACGCACACAAACATACACTCTTCACCTCTCGACTCCTACCAATTAGTCGCTCCTTACAACAAGCATGGCCTTCTTGCCACGGCCGTATTCTTATCTCTGCAAGCCGAACGGACACACACACTCTTACACACACACTCACACACGCACAAACACACACACACGCACACACACATACACTCTTCACCTCTCGACTCCTACCTTTTAGTCGCCTCTTACGATAAGCAGGGCCTTCTTGCCGCGGTCGTGTTCTCATCTCTGCAAGCCAAACTAACACACACACATACTCACACACGCACACAGACACACACACACGCACAGACGCACACACACATACACTCTTCACCTCTCGACTCCTACTTATTAGTCGACCCTTACAAGAGGCAGGGCCTTCTGGCCTCGGCCGTATTCTTATCTCTGCAAGCCAAACGGACACACACACATACACACACACTCACACACGCCCACACACGCACACACGCACACACACACACACACATACACTCTTCACCTCTCGACTCCTACCCATTATTCTTCTCTTACGACAGGCAGGGACTTCTTGCCACGGCCGTGTTTTTATCTCTGCAAGCCAAACGGACACACACACATACTCACACACGCACTCACGCACACACACATATACACTCTTCACCTCTCGACTCCTACCTATTAGTCGCCCCTTACAACTGGCAGGGTCTTCTTGCCTTGGCCGTATTCTTACCTCTGCAAGCCAGACGGACACACACACATACACACACACTCACACACGCACACACACACGCACACACGCACACACACACATACACTCTTCACCTCTCGACCCCTACCCATTAGTCGCCTCTTACAACAGGCAGGGCCTTCCTGCCACGGCCATGTTCTTATCTCTGCGAGCCGACCGGACACACACACACACTCACATACACACATACAAGAACAAACACAGACACGCACGCACACACGCGCACACACACATATACACTCTTCACCTCTCGACTCCTACCCATTATTCTTCTATTTCGAAAGGCAGGGACTTCTTGCCACGGCCATGTTCTTATCTCTGCAAGCCGACCGGACACACACACTCACACACACACATACAAGAACACACACACACGCACGCACACACGCGCACACACACATATACACTCTCCACCTTTCGACTCCTATCCATTAGTCGCCTCTTAAGGCAGGCGTGGCCTTCTTGCCTCGGTCGTATTCTAATCTCTGCGAGCCAAACGGACACACACACACTGACACACACACACGTTCACACACACGCACACACACACATACACTTTTCACCTCTCGACTCCTACCCATTATTCTCCTATTACGACAGGCAGGGACTTCTTGCCACGGCCGTGTTCTTATCTCTGCAAGCCGAACGGACACACACACATACTCACACACGCACACACGCACACACGCATACACACATACACTCTTCACCTCTCGACTCCTACTTATTAGTCGCCCCTTACAAGAGGCAGGGCCTTCTGCCTCGGCCGTATTCTTATCTCTGCAAGCGAAACAGACACAAACATATACATACACACACACGCACACACACGCACACAAGCACACACACACACACATACACGCTTCACCTCTCGACTCCTACCCATTAGTTGCCTCTTAACGACAGGCAGTGCCTTCTTGCCACGGCCGTGTTCTCATCTCTGCGAGCCGACCGGACACACACACACACACACTGACACACACACATACACACACACACTCACACACGCACGCACACACGCACACACACATACACTCTTCACCTCTCGACTCCTACCCATTATTCTCCTCTTACGACAGGCAGGGACTTCTTGCCACGGCCGTGTTTTTATCTCTGCAAGCCAAACGGACACACACACACGCACACACACACACACGCACACGCACACGCACACACTCTCCACCTCTCGACTCCTATCCATTAGTCGCCTCTTACGACAGGCATGGCCTTCTTGCCACCGCTTTTTTCTTATCTCTGCGAGCGAAGGGACACACACACACACATACACACACACACACGCACACACACATACATTCTTCACCTCTCTAATCCTACCTATTAGTCGCCTCTCACGACAGGCAGGGCCTTCTTGCCTCGGCCGTGTTCTTATTTCTGCAAGACGAACGGACACACACACACATACTTACACACGCACACACGCACACGCACACGCACACACTCTCCACCTCTCGACTCCTACCTATTAGTCGCCTCTTACGACAGGCAGGGCCTTCTTGCCTTGGGGGTGTTTCTATCTCTGCAAGCCGAACGGACACACACACATACTCACACACTCACACACACACGCACACACGCACACACACACATACACTCTTCACCTCTCGACTCCTACCTATTAGTCGCCTATTACGATAGGCAGGGCCTGCTTGCCTCGGTCGTGTTCTTATTTCTGCAAGCCAAACAGACACACACACATACACACACACTTACACACGCACCCACACGCACACGCACACGCACACACTCTCTACCTCTCGACTCCTATCCATTAGTCGCCTCTTAAGACAGGCAGGGCCTTCTTGCCACGGACGTATACCTATCTCTGCGAGCCGAACGGACACACACACACACATACACGCTTCACCTCTCGACTCCTACCCATTAGTCGCTCCTTACAGCAAGCATGGCCTTCTTGCCACGGACGTATTCTTATCTCTGCGAGCCGAAGGGATACACACACACATACACACACACACACGCACACACGCACACACACACATACACTCTTCACCTCTTGACTCCTACCTATTAGTCGCCTCTTACGATAGGCAGGGCCTTCTTGCCTCGGTCGTGCTCTTATCTCTGCAAGCCGAACGGACACACACACACATACACACACACTCTCACACGCACACACACGCACATACGCACACACATATACACTCTTCACCACTCGACTCCTACCCATTAGTCGCCTCTTACGACAGGCAGGGCCTTCTTGCCACGGCCGTGTTCGTATCTCTGCGAGCCGACTGGACACACACACTCACACACACAAATACACACACACACTCACACATGCACACACACGCACACACGCACACTCACACACACATACACTCTTCACCTCTCGACTCCTACCCATTAGTCGCCTCTTACGAAAGGCAGGGCCTTATTGCCACGGCCGTGTTCTTATCTCTGAGAGCCGACTGGACACACACACACTCACACACGCACACACACGCACACACGCACTTACACACATACACTCTTCACCTCTCGACTCCTACGTATTAGTCGCCGCTTACGACAGGCAGGGCCTTCTTGGCACGGACGTGTTCTCATTTCAGCGAGCCGAATGAACACGCATACATACACACACACACTTACACACGCACAAACACACACACACCCACACACGCACACACACACACACACACACATACACTCTTCACCTCTCGACTCCTACCAATTAGTCGCCACTTACGACAGGCAGGGCCTTCTTGCCTTGGCGGTATTCTTATCTCTGCAAGCCGAACGGACACATACACACTCACACACACAAGCACGCACACATGCACACACACGCACACACACAAAAACACTTTTCACCTCTCGACTCCTACCAATTAGTCGCCACTTACGACAGGCAGGGCATTCTTGCCTCGGCCGTATTCTTATCTCTGCAAGCCGAACGGACATATACACACTCACACACACACGCACGCACACACGCACACACACGCACACACACACACAAATACATTCTTCACCTCTCGACTCCTACCCATTAGTCGCCTCTTACGACAGGCATTGCCTTGTTGCCTCGGTCGTATTCTAATCTCTGCGAGCCGAATGGACACACACAAACATACACACACACACTTACACACGCACAAACACACACACACCCACACACGCACACACTCACGTACTCTCTTCACCTCTCGACTCCTACCCATTAGTTGCCTCTTACGACAGGCAGGGACTTCTTGCCACGGCCGTGTTCTTATCTCTGCAAGCCGAACGGACACACACACACGCACACACAAACACACGCACACAGGCACACACGCACACACGCACACACGCACACGCACACATTCTCCACCTCTCGATTCCTATCCATTAGTCGCCTCTTAAGACAGGCAGGGCCTTCTTGCCACGGACGTATTCTTATCTCTGCGAGCCGAAAGGACACACACACACACACGCACACACAAACACACGCACACAGGCACACACGCACACACGCACACGTACACGCACACGCACACACTCTCCACCTCTCGACTAATATCCATTAGTCGCCTCTTAAGACAGGCAGGGCGTTCTTGCCTCGGCCGTATTCTTATCTCTGCAAGCCAAACGGACACACACACACACATACACACACATACTCACACACGCACAAACACACGCACACACACAAAGACACATACACTCTTCACCTCTCGACTCCTATTCATTAGTCGCCTCTTACGACAGGCAGGGACTTCTTGCCACGGCCGTGTTCTTATCTCTGCGAGCCGAACGGACACACACACATACACACACACGCACACACACACGCACACACGCACCCACACACATACTCTCTTCACCTCTCGACTCCTACTTATTAGTCGCCCACTCTTCACATCTCGACTCCTACCCATTAGTCGCCCCGTACGATTTGCATCGCCTTCTTGCCACGGCTGTTTTCTTATCTCTGCGAGCCGAAGGGACACACACACATACATACACACACACTCACAAACACACACACACACAACACGCACGCACACACGCACACACACATACACTCACACACACACAAACACGCCCACACGCACACACACATACATTCTTCACCTCTCGACTCCTACCTATTAGTCGCCTCTTACGATAGGCAGGGCCTTCTTGCCTTGGCCGTGTTCTTATCACTGCAAGCCGAACGGACACACACACCTACTCACACACGCACACAGACACGCACACACGCACACACACATACACTTTTCACCTCTCGACTCCTACTTATTAGTCGCCCACTCTTCGCCTCTCGACTCCTATCCATTAGTCGCCCCGTACGATTTGCATCGCTTTCTTGCCACGGCTGTTTTCTTATCTCTGCGAGCCGAAGGGACACACACACATACATACACACACACTCACAAACACACACACACACACGCACGCACACACGCACACACACATACACTCACACACACAAACACGCCCACACGCACACACACATACATTCTTCACCTCTCGACTCCTACCTATTAGTCGCCTCTTACGATAGGCAGGGCCTTCTTGCCTCGGTCGTGTTTTTATCTCTGCAAGCCGAACTAACACACACACATACTCACACACGCACACACACACGCACACACGCACACACACATACACTTTTCACCTCTCGACTCCTATTTATTAGTCGCCCACTCTTCGCCTCTCGAATCCTATCCATTAGTCGCCCCGTACGATTTGCATCGCTTTCTTGCCACGGCTGTTTTCTTATCTCTGCGAGCCGAAGGGACACACACACATACATACACACACACTCACAAACACACACACACGCACGCACACACAAACACACACACATACACTCACACACACACAAACACGCCCACACGCACACACACATACATTCTTCACCTCTCGACTCCTACCTATTAGTCGCCTCTTACGATAGGCAGTGACTTCTTGCCACGGCCGTGTTCTTATCTCTGCAAGCCGAACGGACACACACACATACTCACACACGCACACACACACGCACATACACATACACTCTCCACCTCTCGACTCCTATCCATTAGTCGCTTCGTAAGACAGGCAGGGCCTTCTTGCCACGGACGTATACCTATCTCTGCGAGCCGAACGGACACACACACACACTTGCACACATACACACACACACACATACACGCTTCACCTCTCGACTCCTACCCATTAGTCGCTCCTTACAGCAAGCATGGCCTTCTTGCCACGGACGTATTCTTATCTCTGCGAGCCGAAGGGATACACACACACATACACACACACACACACGCACACACGCACACACACACACATACACTCTTCACCTATTGACTTCTACCTATTAGTCGCCTCTTACGATAGGCAGGGCCTTCTTGCCTCGGTCGTGCTCTTATCTCTGCAAGCCGAACGGACACACACACGCATACACACACACTCTCACACGCACACACACGCACATACGCACACACATATACACTCTTCACCACTCGACTCCTACCCATTAGTCGCCTCTTACGACAGGCAGGGCCTTCTTGCCACGGCCCTGTTCGTATCTCTGCGAGCCGACTGGACACACACACTCACACACACAAATACACACACACACTCACACATGCACACACACGCACACACGCACACTCACACACACATACACTCTTCACCTCTCGACTCCTACCCATTAGTCGCCTCTTACGACAGGCAGGGCCTTCTTGCCACGGCCGTGTTCTTATCTCTGCGAGCCGACTGGACACACACACATTCACACACACAAATACACACACACACTCACACACGCACACACACGCACACTCACACACACATACACTCTTCACCTCTCGACTCCTACCCATTAGTCGCCTCTTACGAAAGGCAGGGCCTTCTTGCCACGGCCGTGTTCTTATCTCTGAGAGCCGACTGGACACACACACATTCACACACACAAATACACACACACACTCACACACGCACACACACGCACACTCACACACACATACACTCTTCACCTCTCGACTCCCATTCATTAGTCGCCTCTTACGACAGGCAGGGACTTCTTGCCACGGCCGTGTTCTTATCTCTGCGAGCCGAACGTATACACACACATACACACACACGCACACACACGCACACACGCACCCACACACATACTCTCTTCACCTCTCGACTCCTACTTATTAGTCGCCCACTCTTCACATCTCGACTCCTACCCATTAGTCGCCCCGTACGATTTGCATCGCCTTCTTGCCACGGCTGTTTTCTTATCTCTGCGAGCCGAAGGGACACACACACATACATACACACACACTCACAAACACACACACACACACACGCACGCACACACGCACACACACATACACTCACACACACACAAACACGCCCACACGCACACACACATACATTCTTCACCTCTCGACTCCTACCTATTAGTCGCCTCTTACGATAGGCAGGGCCTTCTTGCCTTGGCCGTGTTCTTATCACTGCAAGCCGAACGCACACACACACATACTCACACACGCACACACACACGCACACACGCACACACACATACACTTTTCACCTCTCGACTCCTACTTATTAGTCGCCCACTCTTCGCCTCTCGACTCCTATCCATTAGTCGCCCCGTACGATTTGCATCGCTTTCTTGCCACGGCTGTTTTCTTATCTCTGCGAGCCGAAGGGACACACACACATACATACACACACACTCACAAACACACACACACGCACGCACACACGCACACACACATACACTCACACACACACAAACACGCCCACACGCACACACACATACATTCTTCACCTCTCGACTCCTACCTATTAGTCGCCTCTTACGATAGGCAGGGACTTCTTGCCACGGCCGTGTTCTTATCTCTGCAAGCCAAACGGACACACACACATACTCACACACGCACACACACACGCACACACGCACACACACATACACTCTTCACCTCTCGACTCCTACTTATTAGTCGCCCACTCTTCGCCTCTCGACTCCTATCCATTAGTCGCCCCGTACGATTTGCATCGCTTTCTTGCCACGGCTGTTTTCTTATCTCTGCGAGCCGAAGGGACACACACACATACATACACACACACTCACAAACACACACACACGCACGCACACACGCACACACACATACACTCACACACACACAAACACGCCCACACGCACACACACATACATTCTTCACCTCTCGACTCCTACCTATTAGTCGCCTCTTACGATAGGCAGGGACTTCTTGCCACGGCCGTGTTCTTATCTCTGCAAGCCAAACGGACACACACACATACTCACACACGCACACACACACGCACACACGCACACACACATACACTCTTCACCTCTCGACTCCTACCTATTAGTCGCCCCTTACAACTGGCAGGGTCTTCTTGCCTTATCCGTATTCTTACCTCTGCAAGCCAGACGGACACACACACATACACACACACTCACACACGCACACACACGCACACACGCACACACACACATACACTCTTCACCTCTCGACCCCTACCCATTAGTCGCCTCTTACGACAGGCAGGGCCTTCTTGCCACGGCCGTGTTCTCATTTCAGCGAGCCGACCGGACCCACACACACACGCACACACAAACACACGCACACAGGCACAAACGCACACACGCAAACGCACACGCACAGGCACACACTCTCCACCTCTCGAGTCCTATCCATTAGTCGCCTCTTAAGACAGGCAGAGCCTTCTTGCAACGAACGCATTCTTATCTCTGCGAGCCGAAAGGACACGCACACACACTCACACACAAACACACACACGCAAGCACACATACACTATTCACCTCTCGACTTCTACCCATTATTCTCCTCTTACGACAGGCAGGGACTTCTTGCCACAGCCGTGTTCTTATCTCTGCAAGCCGAACGGACACACACACACGCACACACAAACAAACACACACACACGCACACACGCACACACACGCACCCACGCACACGCACACGCACACGCACACACTCTCCACCTCTCGACTCCTATCCATTAGCCGCCTCTTAAGACAGGTAGGGCCTTCTTGCCACGGCCGTAATCTTATCTCTGCGAGCCGAGCGGACAAACACACACACTCACACACACACACACATACACTCTTCACCTCTCGACCCCTACCTTTTAGTCGCCTCTTACGAGAGGCAGGGCCTTTTTGCCCCGGCCGTATTCATATCTCTGCAAGCCGAACGGACACACACACTCATACACACACACTCACACACGCACAAACACACATACACGCACACACGCACACACACATACACTCTTCACCTCTCGACTCCTACCCATTAGTCGCCTCTTACGACAGGCAAGGCCTTCTTGCCTCGGCCGTATTCTTATCTCTGCAAGCCGAACGGACACATACACACTCACACACACAAGCACGCACACACGCACACACACGCACACACACAAAAACACTTTTCACCTCTCGACTCCTACCCATTAGTTGCCTCTTACGACAGGCATGGCCTTCTTGCCTCGGCCGTATTCTAATCTCTGCGAGCCGAATGGACACACACATACATATACACACACTTACACACGCACAAACACACACACACCCACACAAGCACACACACACACACATACACTATTCACCTTTCGACTCCTACCTATTAGTCGCCCCTTACAAGAGAGAGGGCCTTCTTGCCTCGGCCGTATTCTTATCTCTGCAAGCCAAACAGATACACACACATACACACACACTAACACACGCACACACACGCACACACGCACACACACACATACACTCTTCACCTCTCGACTCCTACCAATTAGTCGCCACTTACGACAGGCAGGGCCTTCTTGCCTCGGCCGTATTCTTATCTCTGCAAGCCGAACGGACACACACACACTCAGACACACACGCACGCACACACGCACAAACACGCACACACACACACACACAAATACACTCTTCACCTCTCGACTCCTACCCATTAGTCGCCACTTACGACAGGCAGGGCCTTCTTGCCTCGGCCGTATTCTTATCTCTGCAAGCCGAACGGACACACACACACTCACACACAGACGCACGCACACACGCACACACACGCACACACGCACACACACACACATGCACTCTTCACCTCTCGACTCCTACCAATTAGTCGCCACTTACGACAGGCAGGGCCTTCTTGCCTCGGCCGTATTCTTATCTCTGCAAGCCGAACGGACACACACACACTCACACACACACGCACGCTCACACGCACACACACGCACACACGCACACACACACATACACTCTTCACCTCTCGACTCCTACCTATTAGTCGCCTCTTACGATAGGCAGGGCCTTCTTGCCTCGGTTGTGCTCTTATCTCTGCAAGCCGAACTAACACACACACATACTCACACACGCACACACGCATACACACATACGCTCTTCACCTCTCGACTCCTACTTATTAGTCGCCCCTTACAAGAGGCAGAACCTTCTTGCCTCGGCCGTATTCTTATCTCTGCAAGCCAAACAGACACACACACATACACACACACGCACACACACGCACACACGCACACACACACATACACTCTTCACCTCTCGGCTCCTACCCATTAGTCGCCTCTTAACGACAGGCAGTGCCTTCTTGCCACTGCCGTGTTCTCATCTCTGCGAGCCGACCGGACACACACACACACTGACACACACACATACACACACACACTCACACACGCACGCACACACGCACACACATACATACACTCTTCACCTCTCGACTCCTACCCATTATTCTCCTCTTACGACAGGCAGGGACTTCTTGCCACGGCCGTGTTCTTATCTCTGCAAGCCAAACGGACACACACACACGCACACACACACACACGCACACGCACCCGCACACGCACACACTCTCCACCTCTCGACTCCTATCCATTAGTCGCCTCTTACGACAGGCATGGCCTTCTTGCCACCGCTTTTTTCTTATCTCTGCGAGCGAAGGGACACACACACACACACACATACACACACACACTCACACACACATGCACACACGCACGCACACACGCACACACACATACACTCACACACACACAAACACGCACATACGCACACACATACATTCTTCACCTCTCTAATCCTACCTATTAGTCGCCTCTCACGACAGGCAGGGCCTTCTTGCCTCGGCCGTATTCTTATCTCTGCAAGCCAAACAGACACACACACATACACACACACTTACACACGCACACACACGCACACACGCACACACACACATACACTCTTCACCTCTCGACTCCTACCAATTAGTCGCCACTTACGACAGGCAGGGCCTTCTTGCCGCGGCCGTATTCTTATCTCTGCAAGCCGAACGGACACACACACACTCACACACACACGCACGCACACACGCACACACACGCACACACACACACAAATACACTCTTCACCTCTCGACTCCTACCCATTAGTCGCCACTTACGACAGGCAGGGCCTTCTTGCCTCGGCCGTATTCTTATCTCTGCAAGCCGAACGGACGCACACACTCACACACACACGCACGCACACACGCACACACACGCACACACGCACACACACACATACACTCTTCACCTCTCGACTCCTACCAATTAGTCGCCTCTTACGATAGGCAGTGCCTTCTTGCCTCGGTTGTGCTCTTATCTCTGCAAGCCGAACTAACAAACACACATACTCACACACGCACACACGCACACACGCATACACACATACACTCTTCACCTCTCGACTCCTACTTATTAGTCGCCCCTTACAAGAGGCAGGGCCTTCTTGCCTCGGCCGTATTCTTATCTCTGCAAGCCAAACAGACACAAACATATACACACACACACACACACACACACGCACACACACGCACACACGCACACACACACACATACACTCTTCACCTCTCGACTCCTACCCATTAGTTGCCTCTTAACGACAGGCAGTGCCTTCTTGCTACGGCCGAGTTCTCATCTCTGCGAGCCGACCGGACACACACACACACACTGACACACACACATACACACACACACTCACACACGCACGCACACACGCACACACACATACACTCTTCACCTCTCGACTCCTACCCATTATTCTCCTCTTACGACAGGCAGGGACTTCTTGCCACGGCCGTGTTTTTATCTCTGCAAGCCAAACGGACACACACACACACGAACACACACACACACGCACACGCACACGAACACGCACACACTCTCTACCTCTCGACTCCTATCCATTAGTCGCCTCTTACGACAGGCATGGCCTTCTTGCCACCGCTTTTTTCTTATCTCTGCGAGCGAAGGGACACACACACATACACACACACACTCACACACACACACGCACATACGCACGCACACACGCACACACACATACATTCTTCACCTCTCTAATCCTACCTATTAGTCGCCTCTCACGACAGGCAGGGCCTTCTTGCCTCAGCCGTGTTCTTATTTCTGCAAGACGAACGGACACACACACACATACTTACACACGCACACACGCACGCACACACGCACACACACATACACTCTTCACCTCTCGACTCCTACCCATTAGTCGCCTCTTAACGACAGGCAGTGCCTTCTTGCCACGGCCGTGTTCTCATCTCTGCGAGCCGACCGGACACACACACACACTGACACACACACATACACACACACACACTCACGCACGAACGCACACACGCACACACATACATACACTCTTCACCTCTCGACTCCTACCCATTATTCTCCTCTTACGACAGGCAGGGACTTCTTGCCACAGCCGTGTTCTTATCTCTGCAAGCCAAACGGACACACACACACGCACACACACACACACACACGCACACGCACCCGCACACGCACACACTCTCCACCTCTCGACTCCTATCCATTAGTCGCCTCTTAAGACAGGCAGGGCCTTCTTGCCACGGACGTATACCTATCTCTGCGAGCCGAACGGACACACACACACACACACACTTGCACACATACACACATACACGCTTCACCTCTCGACTCCTACTCATTAGTCGCTCCTTACAGCAAGCATGGCCTTCTTGCCACGGACGTATTCTTATCTCTGCGAGCCGAAGGGATACACACACACATACACACACACACACGCACACACACACATACACTCTTCACCTCTTGACTCCTACCTATTAGTCGCCTCTTACGATAGGCAGGGCCTTCTTGCCACGGCCGTGTTCGTATCTCTGCGAGCCGACTGGACACACACACTCACACACACAAATACACACACACACTCACACATGCACACACACGCACACACGCACACTCACACACACATACACTCTTCACGCCAGTCACGATACACATATCCATTATTTGCGATGGAAATCGGAGCGAAAGAGTACTGGAACGAGTCACATCCCTGAAGCTTTCACCCAAATGTATCGCCCAAACGAAAAATATTACATTACTCCCCACTAGCAGTGGGGTGGACAGAGCAGTGACGAGTTACCTGAAGTCGCCAATCACTCCCGTGGCCCAACTGGTGGCGAGGACACCCCGCAAGTTTAACACGCCTCTAAACACCTACCTTGACATACCAGGAGGAGAGCTACGTCATGTGTTACTTGAGGAGGAGAGTCTGGAACAAGAAATGACGCATACGCAGTGGCGATCGATTCACGAATCTAATTGGCATTATTTTGTGGCCACCGGGATCATTACTATAATGGTAATAATTGGGATACTCACGTTATGGAAGTACCGTCCTGTTGCACGACTATGTCGTTCAGGGAATCCACAAACTCAGACTAACGAACAGGAAGTACCTGTATTAGTTAGTAATCGGCACAACAATGTACGGTCGACTTCCCAAGTTGACATCCCACTTTCCACATTTTCATCCAATTGCCCTAATTTTAATCTAGAGATAGAGTCGGACATTGATAGCTAGGGTACGGTTGGAAGATTATTGATTATTCTTAAACTATTTATAATTTATCATGTTTGAATTTTACTATGTTATGTAATACTTATATGTAAACTTTGAGTATTGACACTTGGGCCAGATTGCCCGATTCCGCAGTATGTCCAATATCAAATCTTCAGAATTCATATCCGAAATTGGACAGTATAATTTTATCACCCAGTAGACCGAATGAATCTATTTGTTATTAAATACACACACGTAGTTAATTAGGTTACATACACATTTGGTCAATTATAAATAATAATTTGGACATCAGTCAAAAGTACTGACAAAGTTAAACAATTTACATAAATTAAATACACATATCACGCTAGGTACGCGAAAAATATTGACCCAAATAGAATTTATATAAAACTAATATCTCTTGACTAGAGAAGCATTCAATCAATATTCACTCAACGAACATATAGTCTTCAACGATCAACTTCATCAGTCTCTACTCAAAGTAATCCCGGGTCTACACCCATAGTGTACGTCTCAACAATAAACTCTGCTACTATTATTTGGTGTTTCCATTACAACAGAACGAACATCTTCACTGAGCCAACGAAGGGAATTTGTTCATGGTCCTTCGAGCCGGATTAACGAGCCCAAGAAGAAGTACGGAAAACGTTAGGAATACACTGGTCACCTAAAGAGGATATAATCACATTCAAAATAGGGATAACGACGGCAAAGAAAATAACGAAAAGACACGTACTGTCAGAAGTAGCAAAACTATACGACCCACTGGGATGGATAGCACATGTAGTAATTCAGGCGAAAATGTTCATACAGGAATTATGGGAGCAAAAGACCAGTTGGGATAAAGAATTAACTAGCAACCAACAAAGCAGGTGGAATACATACCAGGCGCAATTAGTAAATCTGGAGAAAATAACATTGCCCAGGTGGAACAACTTAAGCAAGATAAACAGAGTAGAACTACATGGATTTGCAGATGCGTCTATGAAAGGATATGGAGCGGTAATCTACTCAAGGGTATTAGGCCCAGAAATTAAAACGAATCTAATGATAGCAAAATCGAAAGTCGCACCATTGAAAGGGAAAACGACGTTACCGAGGCTCGAGCTGTGTGCCGCGGTACTACTAGCAAATTTAATGAAGAAAACCCTACAAGCATTGAACAGGGAAAACATTGAGGTATATGCATGGTCGGACTCAACGATAACCCTGGCTTGGATAAGGGGATCATCAAAAAGGTGGAAAATGTTCGTCGCCAACAGAGTAGAGGAAATAAGACGCGTTATAGGACCGAAAAATTGGCATAAGGTAGATACAAAGGAAAATCCAGCGGACATCCTCTCACGTGGAAGTACCGCATCAGAATTATTAGAAGCAGAGCTATGGTGGAAGGGACCAACTTGGCTGACTAGTAACAAAACTTTAACTCAGGAATCAGAAGAAATACCAGAGACAAATGAGGAGGAAGTCAAAACGAAAATAACGGTGCACACGACAACGATAAAGGAGGACATATGCGAGAGATTCTCAAATTTAGAAAGAATGAGAAGAGTACTTTCATATTGTAGGAGATTTGCAGACAAATGCAGAAAAAAGAAGGACAATGGACAAAGTCAGATTACAGTCCAAGAATTAGAGGAAACGCTATTAAAGGTGATAAAGCACACACAGCACGCCTACTTCAAACAAGAAATAAATAAGCTGGAGAAGAAACAGCAATTAGACAAGAAAAATAAATTACCGTCATTGGTACCATTCCTGGATAGACAAGGAATTCTAAGAGTCACCGGAAGACTGAGACACACGAATCTAAAGTACGGAGAAAAACATCCGATAATTTTGCCAAAGGATAGTGCATTAACAAAGTTACTTATAACAGATAGTCACGCAAGAAATCTACATAGCGGATTACAACAAACACTACAGTACATAAAAAGGAAATACTGGATAATCAACGGCAGAAGAACCGTGAAAGATCATCTAGCAAAATGTTTAAGGTGCAGGAGGTATAAAAGCCAAGCAGCACAACAATTAATGGGAGATCTACCGAAAGACAGAGTGAACCCGAGTCATCCCTTTACTAACACAGGGATAGATTATGCCGGGCCAATAAAAATAAGTACCACGAGAGGCAGAGGACAGAGGAGCTATAAGGGCTACATCTCAGTATTTGTGTGTCTGTCAACGAAGGCAGTACACCTTGAGGTAGTAAGCGATATGTCTACGGATGCTTTCATCGCAGCGTTCAAGAGATTTACGGCACGCAGAGGACAGTGCAACAACGTATACAGCGATAACGGAACCACATTCGTAGGAACAGCAAATTTGTTGAAAAAAGAAAATCAAAAAATAGATGACGAGATAAAACAAGGATTACGGGCACTAGGTACCCAGTGGCATGTCATACCTGCATATGCACCACATTTCGGAGGATTATGGGAGAGCGCAGTGCGAATAATGAAATATCACTTGAAAAGAATCATCGATGAAACAGTTCTAACATATGAAGAATTGAGTACGGTGCTGGCACAAATAGAAGCATGTATGAACTCGAGACCATTATGTGGGTCATCAGAAGACCCTGAAGGGAAAATAGCCCTGACACCAGCTCACTTTCTTATAGGGAGAGAAATTATATCACCAAATCGGGAAGAAGAGCTTACGACTTATTTGAAGATGCCGACGAGGTGGAGATTAGTGGAGAAAATAAAAAGAGACTTCTGGAAAATTTGGAAACAGGAATACCTGCACCAATTACAACAGAGAAATAGATGGCATAAGGCGCACCCTAACATAAAAGAAAAAGAAATAGTTATAAAAAAAGAAGAGGATACACCTCCAGGCAGATGGCCATTAGCGAGGGTAACAGAAACACACCCTGGAGCGGAGGGATTAACCAGAGTAGTAACAGTGAGAAAGGCAAACGGGAAACTGACTAAAAGACCCATACATAAGCTAATACGACTGGAAGAAGAGAAACAGGAAAAGCCGAAAAAGGCAGCAGCACTAAGATGGAAGAAAATACTAGTAGCTATAATGTTTTTAACGATGTTAAAACCCATAAAGGCAGAACCGTATAAAATATATAATCCGGTACCAGGATTTTTCACAGAAGACCTTGGAGAGGTCGTCATAGACCAGGGAACATTTCGAATAAAGGTGTTACTCGAAAAAGGAAGAATTCGAACAGAGCACCAACTAATAGGAAATATGATACAAGGCGTACGAGAACTGTGTCATGAGATAAAAATCGTGAATTGTAAGGATATAATAGAGAAATTGGAGGAAGGACAAAGAAAGGCGGAGTCAGTAAGCGAGGGGCTGACAGTAGAAATAAAAGGAAGGGAAAGAAGAGGAATATTAGGAACAATATTAACCTCAGTATTTGGAGTCAATGACGAAGCCTACAGTAACATTGAAGCATTAGATAATAACCAAAAGGAGCTAATAAAGGGATCACAGCACCAGGCGAAGATAATGTTAGAAACAATAACATCAATCAATCACACAGAGAACAGGATAAACGAGCAAATGAACAAGTTTAACAAAGCACTAATCACAGGTCTACAAGAAATATCTAAAGGACTTAACGAAGTAGAAGACAAAGCACAAAAACTAGAAACCGAATATAGCACGTTACGAATACAAACGATAGCATTACAAGTTATGGACTTCATAAACGAATATACTCAATTTTACGAGGGAATATTAAACCTTCACTATAACCACGGACACTTCATTGATATAGTGAAACCGGGTGAAATAACCAAATTAATAGGGAAAGCAGGGCAGATACTGCCTCAAGGGGTCGAAATACGACGACAACCCATTATAGAAACAGAAGTCAGTCATGACGACAGATATATAACAGTCATCGGCTACTTCATAGTGACAGGGAAAAATAAGTACAGCATGCTCAAAGTCACGGCCATACCACTTAACGTTGAGGGGTCGGTGTTGCGCACATTTGTCGCCCCAAGGAATCTACTGGTCGTAGATTATAACACACTGCACTACTTCGAATTGACCACGGAAGATAGAGAAAGGTGCTTACTGTTGACAAAGGCGCAGATAGCGTGCTCACCAACGGCTATAAGAAACATGGATACCCAACCAAACTGCATACTAGAAGAAATTTATGAGCGATCTAAGAATAGCACATGTCCAGTGGTAGCCAGGACAATACAGACAGCTCAATGGAGTAAGATGGGTACTCCCAACCTCTGGCTAGTTATCACGCCAGTCACGATACACATATCCATTATTTGCGATGGAAATCGGAGCGAAAGAGTACTGGAACGAGTCACATCCCTGAAGCTTTCACCCAAATGTATCGCCCAAACGAAAAATATTACATTACTCCCCACTAGCAGTGGGGTGGACAGAGCAGTGACGAGTTACCTGAAGTCGCCAATCACTCCCGTGACCCAACTGGTGGCGAGGACACCCCGCAAGTTTAACACGCCTCTAAACACCTACCTTGACATACCAGGAGGAGAGCTACGTCATGTGTTACTTGAGGAGGAGAGTCTGGAACAAGAAATGACGCATACGCAGTGGCGATCGATTCATGAATCTAATTGGCATTATTTTGTGGCCACCGGGATCATTACTATAATGGTAATAATTGGGATTCTCACGTTATGGAAGTACCGTCCTGTTGCACGACTATGTCGTTCAGGGAATCCACAAACTCAGACTAACGAACAGGAAGTACCTGTATTAGTTAGTAATCGGCACAACAATGTACGGTCGACTTCCCAAGTTGACATCTCACTTTCCACATTTTCATCCAATTGCCCTAATTTTAATCTAGAGATAGAGTCGGACATTGATAGATAGGGTACGGTTGGAAGATTATTGATTATTCTTAAACTATTTATAATTTATCATGTTTGAATTTTACTATGTTATGTAATACTTATATGTAAACTTTGAGTATTGACACTTGGGCCAGATTGCCCGATTCCGCAGTATGTCCAATATCAAATCTTCAGAATTCATATCCGAAATTGGACAGTATAATTTTATCACCCAGTAGACCGAATGAATCTATTTGTTATTAAATACACACACGTAGTTAATTAGGTTACATACACATTTGGTCAATTATAAATAATAATTTGGACATCAGTCAAAAGTACTGACAAAGTTAAACAATTTACATAAATTAAATACACATATCACGCTAGGTACGCGAAAAATATTGACCCAAATAGAATTTATATAAAACTAATATCTCTTGACTAGAGAAGCATTCAATCAATATTCACTCAACGAACATATAGTCTTCAACGATCAACTTCATCAATCTCTACTCAAAGTAATCCCGGGTCTACACCCATAGTGTACGTCTCAACAATAAACTCTGCTACTATTATTTGGTGTTTCCATTACAACAGAACGAACATCTTCACTGAGCCAACGAAGGGAATTTGTTCACACGCCCACACGCACACACACATACATTCTTCACCTCTCGACTCCTACCTATTAGTCGCCTCTTACGATAGGCAGGGCCTTCTTGCCTTGGCCGTGTTCTTATCACTGCAAGCCGAACGGACACACACACATACTCACACACGCACACACACACGCACACACGCACACACACATACACTTTTCACCTCTCGACTTCTACTTATTAGTCGCCCACTCTTCGCCTCTCGACTCCTATCCATTAGTCGCCCCGTACGATTTGCATCGCTTTCTTGCCACGGCTGTTTTC
This sequence comes from Diabrotica undecimpunctata, assembly GCF_040954645.1. Taxonomy (NCBI): domain Eukaryota; kingdom Metazoa; phylum Arthropoda; class Insecta; order Coleoptera; family Chrysomelidae; genus Diabrotica; species Diabrotica undecimpunctata. The sequence continues at coordinate 398,896 of NW_027311888.1, read as the reverse complement.
TTATCTCTGCGAGCCGAAGGGACACACACACATACATACACACACACTCACAAACACACACACACACGCACGCACACACGCACACACACATACACTCACACACACACAAACACGCCCACAAGCACACACACATACATTCTTCACCTCTCGACTCCTACCTATTAGTCGCCTCTTACGATAGGCAGGGCCTTCTTGCCTCGGTCGTGTTTTTATCTCTGCAAGCCGAACTAACACACACACATACTCACACACGCACACACACACGCACACACGCACACACACATACTCTTTTCACCTCTCGACTCCTACATATTAGTCGCCCACTCTTCGCCTCTCGACTCCTATCCATTAGTCGCCCCGTACGATTTGCATCGCTTTCTTGCCACGGCTGTTTTCTTATCTCTGCGAGCCGAAGGGACACACACACATACATACACACACACTCACAAACACACACACACGCACGCACACACGCACACACACATACACTCACACACACACAAACACGCCCGCACGCACACACACATACATTCTTCACCTCTCGACTCCTACCTATTAGTCGCCTCTTACGATAGGCAGGGACTTCTTGCCACGGCCGTGTTCTTATCTCTGCAAGCCGAACGGACACACACACATACTCACACACGCACACACACACGCACACACGCACACACACATACATTCTTCACCTCTCGACTCCTACCTATTAGTCGCCCCTTACAACTGGCAGGGTCTTCTTGCCTTGGCCGTATTCTTACCTCTGCAAGCCAGACGGACACACACACATACACACACACTCACACACGGACACACACGCACACACGCACACACACACATACACTCTTCACCTCTCGACCCCTACCCATTAGTCGCCTCTTACGACAGGCAGGGCCTTCCTGCCACGGCCATGTTCTTATCTCTGCGAGCCGACCGGACACACATACTCACACACACACACATACAAGAACACACACACACACACGCACGCACACACGCGTACACACACACATATACACTCTCCACCTTTCGACTCCTATCCATTAGTCGCCTCTTAAGACAGGCATGACCTTCTTGCCACGGACGTATTCTTATCTCTGCAAGCCGAACGGACACACACACATACTCACACACGCACACACACGCACACACGTACACACACACATACACTCTTCACCTCTCGACTCCTACCCATTAGTCGCCTCTTACGACAGGCAGGGCCTTCTTGCCACGCCGTGTTCTCATTTCAGCGAGCCGACCGGACACACACAAACACGCCCACACGCACACACACATACATTCTTCACCTCTCGACTCCTACCTATTAGTCGCCTCTTACGATAGGCAGGGACTTCTTGCCACGCCGTGTTCTTATCTCTGCAAGCCGAACGGACATACACACATACTCACACACGCACACACACACGCACACACGCACACACACATACACTCTTCACCTCTCGACTCCTACCTATTAGTCGCCCCTTACAACTGGCAGGGTCTTCTTGCCTTGGCCGTATTCTTACCTCTGCAAGCCAGACGGACACACACACATACACACACAATCACACACGCACACACACGCACACACGCACACACACACATACACTCTTCACCTCTCGACTCCTACCCATTAGTCGCCTCTTAAGACAGGCAGAGCCTTCTTGCAACGAACGCATTCTTATCTCTGCGAGCCGAAAGGACACGCACACACACTCACACACAAACACACACACGCAAGCACACATACACTATTCACCTCTCGACTTCTACCCATTATTCTCCTTTTACGACAGGCAGGGACTTCTTGCCACGGCCGTGTTCTTATCTCTGCAAGCCGAATGGACACACACACACGCACACACAAACACACACACACACACGCACACACGCACACACACGCACCCACGCACACGCACACGCACACACTCTCCACCTCTCGACTCCTATCCATTAGCCGCCTCTTAAGACAGGTAGGGCCTTCTTGCCACGGCCGTTATCTTATCTCTGCGAGCCGAGCGGACAAACACACACACCCACACACACACACACACACACATACACTCTTCACCTCTCGACCCCTACCTTTTAGTCGCCTCTTACGAGAGGCAGGGCCTTCTTGCCCCGGCCGTATTCATATCTCTGCAAGCCGAACGGACACACACACTCATACACACACACTCACACACGCACAAACACACATACACGCACACACGCACACAAACATACACTCTTCACCTCTCGACTCCTACCTTTTAGTCGCCTCTTACGATAAGCAGGGCCTTCTTGCCGCGGTCGTGTTCTCATCTCTGCAAGCCAAACTAACACACACACATACTCACACACGCACACAGACACACACACACGCACAGACGCACACACACATACACTCTTCACCTCTCGACTCCTACTTATTAGTCGACCCTTACAAGAGGCAGGGCCTTCTGGCCTCGGCCGTATTCTTATCTCTGCAAGCCAAACGGACACACACACATACACACACACTCACACACGCCCACACACGCACACACGCACACACACACACACACACACACATACACTCTTCACCTCTCGACTCCTACCCATTATTCTTCTCTTACGACAGGCAGGGACTTCTTGCCACGGCCATGTTTTTATCTCTGCAAGCCAAACGGACACACACACATACTCACACACGCACTCACGCACACACACACATACACTCTTCACCTCTCGACTCCTACCTATTAGTCGCCCCTTACAACTGGCAAGGTCTTCTTGCCTTGGCCGTATTCTTACCTCTGCAAGCCAGACGGACACACACACATACACACACAATCACACACGCACACACACGCACACACCCACACACACACATACACTCTTCACCTCTCGACTCCTACCCATTAGTCGCCTCTTACGACAGGCAGGGCCTTCTTGCCACGGCCGTGTTCTCATTTCAGCGAGCTGACCGGACACACACACACACGCACACACAAACACACGCACACAGGCACAAACGCACACACGCAAACGCACACGCACACGCACACACTCTCCACCTCTCGAGTCCTATCCATTAGTCGCCTCTTAAGACAGGCAGAGCCTTCTTGCAACGAACGCATTCTTATCTCTGCGAGCCGAAAGGACACACACACACACTCACACACAAACACACACACGCAAGCACACATACACTATTCACCTCTCGACTTCTGCCCATTATTCTCCTCTTACGACAGGCAGGGACTTCTTGCCACGGCCGTGTTCTTATCTCTGCAAGCCGAACGGACACACACACACGCACACACAAACACACACACACACGCACACACGCACACACACGCACCCATGCACACGCACACGCACACGCACACACTCTCCACCTCTCGACTCCTATCCATTAGCCGCCTCTTAAGACAGTTAGGGCCTTCTACTCTTATCTCTGCGAGCCGAGCGGACAAACACACACACTCACACACACACACACATACACTCTTCACCTCTCGACCCCTACCTTTAAGTCGCCTCTTACGAGAGGCAGGGCCTTCTTGCCCCGGCCGTATTCATATCTCTGCAAGCCGAACGGACACACAGACTCATACACACACACTCACACACGCACAAACACACATACACGCACACACGCACACACACATACACTCTTCACCTCTCGACTCCTACTTATTAGTCGCCTCTTACGATAGGCAGGGCCTTCTTGCCTCGGTTGTGCTCTTATCTCTGCAAGCCGAACTAACAAACACACATACTCACACACGCACACACGCACACACGCATACACACATACACTCTTCACCTCTCGACTCCTACTTATTAGTCGCCCCTTACAAGAGGCAGGGCCTTCTGCCTCGGCCGTATTCTTATCTCTGCAAGCCAAACAGACACAAACATATACATACACACACACGCACACACTCGACTCCTACCCATTAGTCGCCTCTTACGACAGGCAGGGCCTTCTTGCCACGGCCCTGTTCCTATCTCTGCGAGCCGACTGGACACACACACTCACACACACAAATACACACACACACTCACACATGCACACACACGCACACACGCACACTCACACACACATACACTCTTCACCTCTCGACTCCTACCCATTAGTCGCCTCTTACGACAGGCAGGGCCTTCTTGCCACGGCCGTGTTCTTATCTCTGCGAGCCGACTGGACACACACACACTCACACACACAAATACACACACACACTCACACACGCACACACACGCACACTCACACACACATACACTCTTCACCTCTCGACTCCTACCCATTAGTCGCCTTTTACGAAAGGCAGGGCCTTCTTGCCACGGCCGTGTTCTTATCTCTGAGAGCCGACTGGACACACACACACACTCACACACGCACACACACGCACACACGAACTTACACACATACACTCTTCACCTCTCGACTCCTACGCATTAGTCGCCGCTTACGACAGGCAGGGCCTTCTTGGCACGGACGTGTCCTTATCACTGCGAGCCGACCGGACACACACACTCACACACGCACACACACACGCACACACGCACACACACACGTACACTCTTCACCTCTCGACTCCTACCCATTAGTTGCCTCTTACGACAGGCATGGCCTTCTTGTCTCGGCCGTATTCTAATCTCTGCGAGCCGAATGGACACGCATACATACACACACACACTTACACACGCACAAACACACACACACCCACACACGCACACACACACACACACATACACTCTTCACCTCTCGACTCCTACCAATTAGTCGCCACTTACGACAGGCAGGGCCTTCTTGCCTTGGCCGTATTCTTATCTCTGCAAGCCGAACGGACACATACACACTCACACACACAAGCACGCACACACGCACACACACGCACACACACAAAAACACTTTTCACCTCTCGACTCCTACCAATTAGTCGCCACTTACGACAGGCAGGGCATTCTTGCCTCGGCCGTATTCTTATCTCTGCAAGCCGAACGGACACATACACACTCACACACACAAGCACGCACACACGCACACACACGCACACACACAAAAACACTTTTCACCTCTCGACTCCTACCAATTAGTCGCCACTTACGACAGGCAGGGCATTCTTGCCTCGGCCGTATTCTTATCTCTGCAAGCCGAACGGACACATACACACACAAACACACGCACACAGGCACAAACGCACACACGCAAACGCACACGCACACACTCTCCACCTCTCGAGTCCTATCCATTAGTCGCCTCTTAAGACAGGCAGAGCCTTCTTGCAACGAACGCATTCTTATCTCTGCGAGCCGAAAGGACACACACACACACTCACACACAAACACACACACGCAAGCACACATACACTATTCACCTCTCGACTTCTGCCCATTATTCTCCTCTTACGACAGGCAGGGACTTCTTGCCACGGCCGTGTTCTTATCTCTGCAAGCCGAACGGACACACACACACGCACACACAAACACACACACACGCACACACGCACACACACGCACCCATGCACACGCACACGCACACGCACACACTCTCCACCTCTCGACTCCTATCCATTAGCCGCCTCTTAAGACAGGTAGGGCCTTCTACTCTTATCTCTGCGAGCCGAGCGGACAAACACACACACTCACACACACACACATACACTCTTCACCTCTCGACCCCTACCTTTAAGTCGCCTCTTACGAGAGGCAGGGCCTTCTTGCCCCGGCCGTATTCATATCTCTGCAAGCCGAAAGGACACACAGACTCATACACACACACTCACACACGCACAAACACACATACACGCACACACGCACACACACATACACTCTTCACCTCTCGACTCCTACTTATTAGTCGCCTCTTACGATAGGCAGGGCCTTCTTGCCTCGGTTGTGCTCTTATCTCTGCAAGCCGAACTAACAAACACACATACTCACACACGCACACACGCACACACGCATACACACATACACTCTTCACCTCTCGACTCCTACTTATTAGTCGCCCCTTACAAGAGGCAGGGCCTTCTGCCTCGGCCGTATTCTTATCTCTGCAAGCCAAACAGACACAAACATATACATACACACACACGCACACACACGCACACAAGCACACACACACACACATACACTCTTCACCTCTCGACTCCTACCCATTAGTTGCCACTTACGACAGGCAGGGCCTTCTTGCCTTGGCGGTATTCTTATCTCTGCAAGCCGAACGGACACATACACACTCACACACACAAGCACGCACACACGCACACACACGCACACACACAAAAACACTTTTCACCTCTCGACTCCTACCAATTAGTCGCCACTTACGACAGGCAGGGCATTCTTGCCTCGGCCGTATTCTTATCTCTGCAAGCCGAACGGACATATACACACTCACACACACACGCACGCACACACGCACACACACGCACACACACACACAAATACATTCTTCACCTCTCGACTCCTACCCATTAGTCGCCTCTTACGACAGGCATTGCCTTGTTGCCTCGGTCGTATTCTAATCTCTGCGAGCCGAATGGACACACACAAACATACACACACACACTTACACACGCACACACTCACGTACTCTCTTCACCTCTCGACTCCTACCCATTAGTTGCCTCTTACGACAGGCAGGGACTTCTTGCCACGGCCGTGTTCTTATCTCTGCAAGCCGAACGGACACACACACACGCACACACAAACACACGCACACAGGCACACACGCACACACGCACACACGCACACGCACACATTCTCCACCTCTCGATTCCTATCCATTAGTCGCCTCTTAAGACAGGCAGGGCCTTCTTGCCACGGACGTATTCTTATCTCTGCGAGCCGAAAGGACACACACACACACACGCACACACAAACACACGCACACAGGCACACACGCACACACGCACACGTACACGCACACGCACACACTCTCCACCTCTCGACTAATATCCATTAGTCGCCTCTTAAGACAGGCAGGGCGTTCTTGCCTCGGCCGTATTCTTATCTCTGCAAGCCAAACAGACACACACACACATACACACACATACTCACACACGCACAAACACACGCACACACACAAAGACACATACACTCTTCACCTCTCGACTCCTATTCATTAGTCGCCTCTTACGACAGGCAGGGACTTCTTGCCACGGCCGTGTTCTTATCTCTGCGAGCCGAACGGACACACACACATACACACACACGCACACACACACGCACACACGCACCCACACACATACTCTCTTCACCTCTCGACTCCTAGTTATTAGTCGCCCACTCTTCACATCTCGACTCCTACCCATTAGTCGCCCCGTACGATTTGCATCGCCTTCTTGCCACGGCTGTTTTCTTATCTCTGCGAGCCGAAGGGACACACACACATACATACACACACACTCACAAACACACACACACACAACACGCACGCACACACGCACACACACATACACTCACACACACACAAACACGCCCACACGCACACACACATACATTCTTCACCTCTCGTCTCCTACCTATTAGTCGCCTCTTACGATAGGCAGGGCCTTCTTGCCTTGGCCGTGTTCTTATCACTGCAAGCCGAACGGACACACACACCTACTCACACACGCACACAGACACGCACACACGCACACACACATACACTTTTCACCTCTCGACTCCTACTTATTAGTCGCCCACTCTTCGCCTCTCGACTCCTATCCATTAGTCGCCCCGTACGATTTGCATCGCTTTCTTGCCACGGCTGTTTTCTTATCTCTGCGAGCCGAAGGGACACACACACATACATACACACACACTCACAAACACACACACACACACGCACGCACACACGCACACACACTTACACTCACACACACAAACACGCCCACACGCACACACACATACATTCTTCACCTCTCGACTCCTACCTATTAGTCGCCTCTTACGATAGGCAGGGCCTTCTTGCCTCGATCGTGTTTTTATCTCTGCAAGCCGAACTAACACACACACATACTCACACACGCACACACACACGCACACACGCACACACACATACACTTTTCACCTCTCGACTCCTACTTATTAGTCGCCCACTCTTCGCCTCTCGACTCCTATCCATTAGTCGCCCCGTACGATTTGCATCGCTTTCTTGCCACGGCTGTTTTCTTATCTCTGCGAGCCGAAGGGACACACACACATACATACACACACACTCACAAACACACACACACGCACGCACACATGCACACACACATACACTCACACACACACAAACACGCCCACACGCACACACACATACATTCTTCACCTCTCGACTCCTACCTATTAGTCGCCTCTTACGATAGGCAGTGACTTCTTGCCATGGCCGTGTTCTTATCTCTGCAAGCCGAACGGACACACACACATACTCACACACGCACACACACACGCACACACGCACATACACATACACTCTCCACCTCTCGACTCCTATCCATTAGTCGCTTCTTAAGACAGGCAGGGCCTTCTTGCCACGGACGTATACCTATCTCTGCGAGCCGAACGGACACACACACACACTTGCACACATACACACACACACATACACGCTTCACCTCTCGACTCCTACCCATTAGTCGCTCCTTACAGCAAGCATGGCCTTCTTGCCACGGACGTATTCTTATCTCTGCGAGCCGAAGGGATACACACACACATACACACACACACACACGCACACACGCACACACACACACATACACTCTTCACCTATTGACTCCTACCTATTAGTCGCCTCTTACGATAGGCAGGGCCTTCTTGCCTCGGTCGTGCTCTTATCTCTGCAAGCCGAACGGACACACACACACATACACACACACTCTCACACGCACACACACGCACATACGCACACACATATACACTCTTCACCACTCGACTCCTACCCATTAGTCGCCTCTTACGACAGGCAGGGCCTTCTTGCCACGGCCCTGTTCGTATCTCTGCGAGCCGACTGGACACACACACTCACACACACAAATACACACACACACTCACACATGCACACACACGCACACACGCACACTCACACACACATACACTCTTCACCTCTCGACTCCTACCCATTAGTCGCCTCTTACGACAGGCAGGGCCTTCTTGCCACGGCCGTGTTCTTATCTCTGCGAGCCGACTGGACACACACACACTCACACACACAAATACACACACACACTCACACACGCACACACACGCACACTCACACACACATACACTCTTCACCTCTCGACTCCTACCCATTAGTCGCCTCTTACGAAAGGCAGGGCCTTCTTGCCACGGCCGTGTTCTTATCTCTGAGAGCCGACTGGACACACACACACACTCACACACGCACACACACGCACACACGAACTTACACACATACACTCTTCACCTCTCGACTCCTACGCATTAGTCGCCGCTTACGACAGGCAGGGCCTTCTTGGCACGGACGTGTCCTTATCACTGCGAGCCGACCGGACACACACACTCACACACGCACACACACACGCACACACGCACACACACACGTACACTCTTCACCTCTCGACTCCTACCCATTAGTTGCCTCTTACGACAGGCATGGCCTTCTTGCCTCGGCCGTATTCTAATCTCTGCAAGCCGAATGGACACGCATACATACACACACACACTTACACACGCACAAACACACACACACCCACACACGCACACACACACACACACACACACACACATACACTCTTCACCTCTCGACTCCTACCAATTAGTCGCCACTTACGACAGGCAGGGCCTTCTTGCCTTGGCCGTATTCTTATCTCTGCAAGCCGAACGGACACATACACACTCACACACACAAGCACGCACACACGCACACACACGCACACACACAAAAACGCTTTTCACCTCTCGACTCCTACCAATTAGTCGCCACTTACGACAGGCAGGGCATTCTTGCCTCGGCCGTATTCTTATCTCTGCAAGCCGAACGGACACATACACACTCACACACACAAGCACGCACACACGCACACACACGCACACACACAAAAACACTTTTCACCTCTCGACTCCTACCAATTAGTCGCCACTTACGACAGGCAGGGCATTCTTGCCTCGGCCGTATTCTTATCTCTGCAAGCCGAACGGACACATACACACTCACACACACAAACACACGCACACAGGCACAAACGCACACACGCAAACGCACACGCACACGCACACACTCTCCACCTCTCGAGTCCTATCCATTAGTCGCCTCTTAAGACAGGCAGAGCCTTCTTGCAACGAACGCATTCTTATCTCTGCGAGCCGAAAGGACACACACACACACTCACACACAAACACACACACGCAAGCACACATACACTATTCACCTCTCGACTTCTGCCCATTATTCTCCTCTTACGACAGGCAGGGACTTCTTGCCACGGCCGTGTTCTTATCTCTGCAAGCCAAACGGACACACACACACGCACACACAAACACACACACACACGCACACACGCACACACACGCACCCATGCACACGTACACGCACACGCACACACTCTCCACCTCTCGACTAATATCCATTAGTCGCCTCTTAAGACAGGCAGGGCGTTCTTGCCTCGGCCGTATTCTTATCTCTGCAAGCCAAACGGACACACACACACATACACACACATACTCACACACGCACAAACACACGCACAAACACAAAGACACATACACTCTTCACCTCTCGACTCCTATTCATTAGTCGCCTCTTACGACAGGCAGGGACTTCTTGCCACGGCTGTTTTCTTATCTCTGCGAGCCGAAGGGACACACACACATACATACACACACACTCACAAACACACACACACAACACGCACGCACACACGCACACACACATACACTCACACACACACAAACACGCCCACACGCACACACACATACATTCTTCACCTCTCGACTCCTACCTATTAGTCGCCTCTTACGATAGGCAGGGCCTTCTTGCCTTGGCCGTGTTCTTATCACTGCAAGCCGAACGGACACACACACCTACTCACACACGCACACAGACACGCACACACGCACACACACATACACTTTTCACCTCTCGACTCCTACTTATTAGTCGCCCACTCTTCGCCTCTCGACTCCTATCCATTAGTCGCCCCGTACGATTTGCATTGCTTTCTTGCCACGGCTGTTTTCTTATCTCTGCGAGCCGAAGGGACACACACACATACATACACACACACTCACAAACACACACACACACACGCACGCACACACGCACACACATACACTCACACACACAAACACGCCCACACGCACACACACATACATTCTTCACCTCTCGACTCCTACCTATTAGTCGCCTCTTACGATAGGCAGGGCCTTCTTGACTCGGTCGTGTTTTTATCTCTGCAAGCCGAACTAACACACACACATACTCACACACGCACACACACACGCACACACGCACACACACATACACTTTTCACCTCTCGACTCCTACTTATTAGTCGCCCACTCTTCGCCTCTCGACTCCTATCCATTAGTCGCCCCGTACGATTTGCATCGCTTTCTTGCCACGGCTGTTTTCTTATCTCTGCGAGCCGAAGGGACACACACACATACATACACACACACTCACAAACACACACACACGCACGCACACACGCACACACACATACACTCACACACACACAAACACGCCCACACGCACACACACATACATTCTTCACCTCTCGACTCCTACCTATTAGTCGCCTCTTACGATAGGCAGTGACTTCTTGCCACGGCCGTGTTCTTATCTCTGCAAGCCGAACGGACACACACACATACTCACACACGCACACACACACGCACACACGCACATACACATACACTCTCCACCTCTCGACTCTTATCCATTAGTCGCTTCTTAAGACTGGCAGGGCCTTCTTGCCACGGACGTATACCTATCTCTGCGAGCCGAACGGACACACACACACACTTGCACACATACACACACACACACATACACGCTTCACCTCTCGACTCCTACCCATTAGTCGCTCCTTACAGCAAGCATGGCCTTCTTGCCACGGACGTATTCTTATCTCTGCGAGCCGAAGGGATACACACACACATACACACACACACACACGCACACACGCACACACACACACATACACTCTTCACCTATTGACTCCTACCTATTAGTCGCCTCTTACGATAGGCAGGGCCTTCTTGCCTCGGTCGTGCTCTTATCTCTGCAAGCCGAACGGACACACACACACACATACACACACACTCTCACACGCTCACACACGCACATACGCACACACATATACACTCTTCACCACTCGACTCCTACCCATTAGTCGCCTCTTACGACAGGCAGGGCCTTCTTGCCACGGCCCTGTTCGTATCTCTGCGAGCCGACTGGACACACACACTCACACACACAAATACACACACACACTCACACATGCACACACACGCACACACGCACACTCACACACACATACACTCTTCACCTCTCGACTCCTACCCATTAGTCGCCTCTTACGACAGGCAGGGCCTTCTTGCCACGGCCGTGTTCTTATCTCTGCGAGCCGACTGGACACACACACACTCACACACACAAATACACACACACACTCACACACGCACACACACGCACACTCACACACACATACACTCTTCACCTCTCGACTCCTACCCATTAGTCGCCTCTTACGAAAGGCAGGGCCTTCTTGCCACGGCCGTGTTCTTATCTCTGAGAGCCGACTGGACACACACACACACTCACACACGCACACACACGCACACACGAACTTACACACATACACTCTTCACCTCTCGACTCCTACGCATTAGTCGCCTCTTACGACAGGCAGGGCCTTCTTGCCACGGCCCTGTTCGTATCTCTGCGAGCCGACTGGACACACACACTCACACACACAAATACACACACACACTCACACATGCACACACACGCACACACGCACACTCACACACACATACACTCTTCACCTCTCGACTCCTACCCATTAGTCGCCTCTTACGACAGGCAGGGCCTTCTTGCCACGGCCGTGTCCTTATCACTGCGAGCCAACCGGACACACACACTCACACACGCACACACACACGCACACACGCACACACACACGTACACTCTTCACCTCTCGACTCCTACCCATTAGTTGCCTCTTACGACAGGCATGGCCTTCTTGCCTCGGCCGTATTCTAATCTCTGCGAGCCGAATGGACACGCATACATACACACACACACTTACACACGCACAAACACACACACACCCACACACGCACACACACACACACATACACTCTTCACCTCTCGACTCCTACCAATTAGTCGCCACTTACGACAGGCAGGGCCTTCTTGCCTTGGCCGTATTCTTATCTCTGCAAGCCGAACGGACACATACACACTGACACACACAAGCACGCACACACGCACACACACGCACACACACAAAAACACTTTTCACCTCTCGACTCCTACCAATTAGTCGCCACTTACGACAGGCAGGGCATTCTTGCCTCGGCCGTATTCTTATCTCTGCAAGCCGAACGGACACACACACTCACACACACGCACGCACACACGCACACACACGCACACACACACACAAATACATTCTTCACCTCTCGACTCCTACCCATTAGTCGCCTCTTACGACAGGCATTGCCTTGTTGCCTCGGCCGTATTCTAATCTCTGCGAGCCGAATGGACACACACAAATATACACACACACACACTTACACACGCACAAACACACACACACCCACACACGCACACACTCACGTACTCTCTTCACCTCTCGACTCCTACCCATTAGTCGCCTCTTATGACAGGCAGGGACTTCTTGCCACGGCCGTGTTCTTATCTCTGCAAGCCGAACGGACACACACACACACGCACACACAAACACACGCACACAGGCACACACGCACACACGCACACACGCACACGCACATATTCTCCACCTCTCGATTCCTATCCATTAGTCGCCTCTTAAGACAGGCAGGGCCTTCTTGCCACGGACGTATGCTCATCTCTGCGAGCCGAAAGGACACACACACACACACGCACACACAAACACATGCACACAGGCACACACGCACACACGCACACGTACACGCACACGCACACACTCTCCACCTCTCGACTAATATCCATTAGTCGCCTCTTAAGACAGGCAGGGCGTTCTTGCCTCGGCCGTATTCTTATCTCTGCAAGCCAAACGGACACACACACACACATACACACAGACATACTCACACACGCACAAACACACGCACACACACAAAGACACATACACTCTTCACCTCTCGACTCCTATTCATTAGTCGCCTCTTACGACAGGCAGGGACTTCTTGCCACGGCCGTGTTCTTATCTCTGCGAGCCGAACGTACACACACACATACACACACACGCACACACACACGCACACACGCACCCACACACATACTCTCTTCACCTCTCGACTCCTACTTATTAGTCGCCCACTCTTCACATCTCGACTCCTACCCATTAGTCGCCCCGTACGATTTGCATCGCCTTCTTGCCACGGCTGTTTTCTTATCTCTGCGAGCCGAAGGGACACACACACATACATACACACACACTCACAAACACACACACACACACACACGCACGCACACACGCACACACACATACACTCACACACACACAAACACGCCCACACGCACACACACATACATTCTTCACCTCTCGACTCCTACCTATTAGTCGCCTCTTACGATAGGCAGGGCCTTCTTGCCTTGGCCGTGTTCTTATCACTGCAAGCCGAACGCACACACACACATACTCACACACGCACACACACACGCACACACGCACACACACATACACTTTTCACCTCTCGACTCCTACTTATTAGTCGCCCACTCTTCGCCTCTCGACTCCTATCCATTAGTCGCCCCGTACGATTTGCATCGCTTTCTTGCCACGGCTGTTTTCTTATCTCTGCGAGCCGAAGGGACACACACACATACATACACACACACTCACAAACACACACACACGCACGCACACACGCACACACACATACACTCACACACACACAAACACGCCCACACGCACACACACATACATTCTTCACCTCTCGACTCCTACCTATTAGTCGCCTCTTACGATAGGCAGGGACTTCTTGCCACGGCCGTGTTCTTATCTCTGCAAGCCAAACGGACACACACACATACTCACACACGCACACACACACGCACACACGCACACACACATACACTCTTCACCTCTCGACTCCTACTTATTAGTCGCCCACTCTTCGCCTCTCGACTCCTATCCATTAGTCGCCCCGTACGATTTGCATCGCTTTCTTGCCACGGCTGTTTTCTTATCTCTGCGAGCCGAAGGGACACACACACATACATACACACACACTCACAAACACACACACGCACGCACACACGCACACACACATACATTCTTCACCTCTCGACTCCTACCTATTAGTCGCCTCTTACGATAGGCAGGGACTTCTTGCCACGGCCGTGTTCTTATCTCTGCAAGCCAAACGGACACACACACATACTCACACACGCACACACACACGCACACACGCACACACACATACACTCTTCACCTCTCGACTCCTACCTATTAGTCGCCCCTTACAACTGGCAGGGTCTTCTTGCCTTGGCCGTATTCTTACCTCTGCAAGCCAGACGGACACACACACATACACACACACTCACACACGCACACACACGCACACACGCACACACACACATACACTCTTCACCTCTCGACCCCTACCCATTAGTCGCCTCTTACGACAGGCAGGGCCTTCCTGCCACGGCCATGTTCTTATCTCTGCGAGCCGACCAGACACACACACTCACACACACACATACAAGAACACACACACACGCACGCACACACGCGCACACACACATATACACTCTCCACCTTTCGACTCCTATCCATTAGTCTCCTCTTAAGACAGGCATGACCTTCTTGCCACGGACGTATTCTTATCTCTGCAAGCCGAACGGACACACACACATACTCACACACGCACACACACACGCACACACGTACACACACATACACTCTTCACCTCTCGACTCCTACCCATTAGTCGCCTCTTACGACAGGCAGGGCCTTCTTGCCACGGCCGTGTTCTCATTTCAGCGAGCCGACCGGACACACACACACACGCACACACAAACACACGCACACAGGCACAAACGCACACACGCAAACGCACACGCACAGGCACACACTCTCCACCTCTCGAGTCCTATCCATTAGTCGCCTCTTAAGACAGGCAGAGCCTTCTTGCAACGAACGCATTCTTATCTCTGCGAGCCGAAAGGACACGCACACACACTCACACACAAACACACACACGCAAGCACACATACACTATTCACCTCTCGACTTCTACCCATTATTCTCCACTTACGACAGGCAGGGACTTCTTGCCACAGCCGTGTTCTTATCTCTGCAAGCCGAACGGACACACACACACGCACACACAAACAAACACACACACACGCACACACGCACACACACGCACCCACGCACACGCACACGCACACGCACACACTCTCCACCTCTCGACTCCTATCCATTAGCCGCCTCTTAAGACAGGTAGGGCCTTCTTGCCACGGCCGTAATCTTATCTCTGCGAGCCGAGCGGACAAACACACACACTCACACACACACACACACATACACTCTTCACCTCTCGACCCCTACCTTTTAGTCGCCTCTTACGAGAGGCAGGGCCTTTTTGCCCCGGCCGTATTCATATCTCTGCAAGCCGAACGGACACACACACTCATACACACACACTCACACACGCACAAACACACATACACGCACACACGCACACACACATACACTCTTCACCTCTCGACTCCTACCCATTAGTCGCCTCTTACGACAGGCAAGGCCTTCTTGCCTCGGCCGTATTCTTATCTCTGCAAGCCGAACGGACACATACACACTCACACACACAAGCACGCACACACGCACACACACGCACACACACAAAAACACTTTTCACCTCTCGACTCCTACCCATTAGTTGCCTCTTACGACAGGCATGGCCTTCTTGCCTCGGCCGTATTCTAATCTCTGCGAGCCGAATGGACACACACATACATATACACACACTTACACACGCACAAACACACACACACCCACACAAGCACACACACATACACTATTCACCTTTCGACTCCTACCTATTAGTCGCCCCTTACAAGAGAGAGGGCCTTCTTGCCTCGGCCGTATTCTTATCTCTGCAAGCCAAACAGATACACACACATACACACACACTAACACACGCACACACACGCACACACGCACACACACACATACACTCTTCACCTCTCGACTCCTACCAATTAGTCGCCACTTACGACAGGCAGGGCCTTCTTGCCTCGGCCGTATTCTTATCTCTGCAAGCCGAACGGACACACATACACTCAGACACACACGCACGCACACACGCACACACACGCACACACACACACACACACACACACACACACACAAATACACTCTTCACCTCTCGACTCCTACCCATTAGTCGCCACTTACGACAGGCAGGGCCTTCTTGCCTCGGCCGTATTCTTATCTCTGCAAGCCGAACGGACACACACACACACTCACACACAGACGCACGCACACACGCACACACACGCACACACACGCACACACGCACACACACACACACATGTACTCTTCACCTCTCGACTCCTACCAATTAGTCGCCACTTACGACAGGCAGGGCCTTCTTGCCTCGGCCGTATTCTTATCTCTGCAAGCCGAACGGACACACACACACTCACACACACACGCACGCTCACACGCACTCACACGCACACACGCACACACACACATACACTCTTCACCTCTCGACTCCTACCTATTAGTCGCCTCTTACGATAGGCAGGGCCTTCTTGCCTCGGTTGTGCTCTTATCTCTGCAAGCCGAACTAACACACACACATACTCACACACGCACACACGCATACACACATACGCTCTTCACCTCTCGACTCCTACTTATTAGTCGCCCCTTACAAGAGGCAGAACCTTCTTGCCTCGGCCGTATTCTTATCTCTGCAAGCCAAACAGACACACACACATACACACACACGCACACACACGCACACACGCACACACACACATACACTCTTCACCTCTCGGCTCCTACCCATTAGTCGCCTCTTAACGACAGGCAGTGCCTTCTTGCCACTGCCGTGTTCTCATCTCTGCGAGCCGACCGGACACACACACACACTGACACACACACATACACACACACACTCACACACGCACGCACACACGCACACACATACATACACTCTTCACCTCTCGACTCCTACCCATTATTCTCCTCTTACGACAGGCAGGGACTTCTTGCCACGGCCGTGTTCTTATCTCTGCAAGCCAAACGGACACACACACACGCACACACACACACGCACACGCACCCGCACACGCACACACTCTCCACCTCTCGACTCCTATCCATTAGTCGCCTCTTACGACAGGCATGGCCTTCTTGCCACCGCTTTTTTCTTATCTCTGCGAGCGAAGGGACACACACACACACACATACACACACACACTCACACACACATGCACACACGCACGCACACACGCACACACACATACACTCACACACACACAAACACGCACATACGCACACACATACATTCTTCACCTCTCTAATCCTACCTATTAGTCGCCTCTCACGACAGGCAGGGCCTTCTTGCCTCGGCCGTATTCTTATCTCTGCAAGCCAAACAGACACACACACATACACACACACTTACACACGCACACACACGCACACACGCACACACACACATACACTCTTCACCTCTCGACTCCTACCAATTAGTCGCCACTTACGACAGGCAGGGCCTTCTTGCCGCGGCCGTATTCTTATCTCTGCAAGCCGAACGGACACACACATACTCACACACACACGCACGCACACACGCACACATACGCACACACACACACAAATACACTCTTCACCTCTCGACTCCTACCCATTAGTCGCCACTTACGACAGGCAGGGCCTTCTTGCCTCGGCCGTATTCTTATCTCTGCAAGCCGAACGGACGCACACACTCACACACACACGCACGCACACACGCACACACACGCACACACACACACACATACACTCTTCACCTCTCGACTCCTACCAATTAGTCGCCTCTTACGATAGGCAGTGCCTTCTTGCCTCGGTTGTGCTCTTATCTCTGCAAGCCGAACTAACAAACACACATACTCACACACGCACACACGCACACACGCATACACACATACACTCTTCACCTCTCGACTCCTACTTATTAGTCGCCCCTTACAAGAGGCAGGGCCTTCTTGCCTCGGCCGTATTCTTATCTCTGCAAGCCAAACAGACACAAACATATACACACACACACACGCACACACACGCACACACGCACACACACACACATACACTCTTCACCTCTCGACTCCTACCCATTAGTTGCCTCTTAACGACAGGCAGTGCCTTCTTGCTACGGCCGAGTTCTCATCTCTGCGAGCCGACCGGACACACACACACACACACTGACACACACACATACACACACACACTCACACACGCACGCACACACGCACACACACATACACTCTTCACCTCTCGACTCCTACCCATTATTCTCCTCTTACGACAGGCAGGGACTTCTTGCCACGGCCGTGTTTTTATCTCTGCAAGCCAAACGGACACACACACACGAACACACACACACACGCACACGCACACGCACACGCACACACTCTCTACCTCTCGACTCCTATCCATTAGTCGCCTCTTACGACAGGCATGGCCTTCTTGCCACCGCTTTTTTCTTATCTCTGCGAGCGAAGGGACACACACACATACACACACACACTCACACACACACACGCACATACGCACGCACACACGCACACACACATACATTCTTCACCTCTCTAATCCTACCTATTAGTCGCCTCTCACGACAGGCAGGGCCTTCTTGCCTCGGCCGTGTTCTTATTTCTGCAAGACGAACGGACACACACACACATACTTACACACGCACACACGCACGCACACACGCACACACACATACACTCTTCACCTCTCGACTCCTACCCATTAGTCGCCTCTTAACGACAGGCAGTGCCTTCTTGCCACGGCCGTGTTCTCATCTCTGCGAGCCGACCGGACACACACACACACTGACACACACACATACACACACACTCACGCACGAACGCACACACGCACACACATACATACACTCTTCACCTCTCGACTCCTACCCATTATTCTCCTCTTACAACAGGCAGGGACTTCTTGCCACAGCCGTGTTCTTATCTCTGCAAGCCAAACGGACACACACACACGCACACACACACACACGCACACGCACCCGCACACGCACACACTCTCCACCTCTCGACTCCTATCCATAAGTCGCCTCTTACGACAGGCATGGCCTTCTTGCCACCGCTTTTTTCTTATCTCTGCGAGCGAAGGGACACACACACACACATACACACACACATTCACACACACATGCATACACGCACGCACACACGCACACACACATACACTCACACACACACAAACACGCACATACGCACACACATACATTCTTCACCTCTCTAATCCTACCTATTAGTCGCCTCTCACGACAGGCAGGGCCTTCTTGCCTCGGCCGTATTCTTATCTCTGCAAGCCAAACAGACACACACACATACACACACACTTACACACGCACACACACGCACACACGCACACACGCACACACACATACACTCTTCTCCTTTCGACTCCTACCAATTAGTCGCCACTTACGACAGGCAGGGCCTTCTTGCCGCGGCCGTATTCTTATCTCTGCAAGCCGAACGGACACACACACACTCACACACACACGCACGCACACACGCACACACACGCACACACACACACAAATAAACTCTTCACCTCTCGACTCCTACCCATTAGTCGCCTCTTACGACAGGCAGGGCCTTCTTGCCTCGGCCGTATTCTTATCTCTGCAAGCCGAACGGACGCACACACTCACACACACACGCACGCACACACGCACACACACGCACACACGCACACACACATATACACTCTTCACCTCTCGACTCCTACCAATTAGTCGCCACTTACGACAGGCAGGGCCTTCTTGCCTCGGCCGTATTCTTATCTCTGCAAGCCGAACGGACACACACACACACTCACACACACACGCACGCTCACACGCACACACACGCACACACGCACACACACATACACTCTTCACCTCTCGACTCCTACCTATTAGTCGCCTCTTACGATAGGCAGGGCCTTCTTGCCTCGGTTGTGCTCTTATCTCTGCAAGCCGAACTAACAAACACACATATTCACACACGCACACACGCATACACACATACACTCTTCACCTCTCGACTCCTACTTATTAGTCGCCCCTTACAAGAGGCAGGGCCTTCTTGCCTCGGCCGTATTCTTATCTCTGCAAGCCAAACAGACACAAACATATACACACACACACACACGCACACACACGCACACACGCACACACACACACATACACTCTTCACCTCTCGACTCCTACCCATTAGTTGCCTCTTAACGACAGGCAGTGCCTTCTTGCCACGGCCGTGTTCTCATCTCTGCGAGCCGACCGGACACACACACACACTGACACCCACACATACACACACACACTCACACACGCACGCACACACGCACACACACATACACTCTTCACCTCTCGACTCCTACCCATTATTTTCCTCTTACGACAGGCAGGGACTTCTTGCCACGGCCGTGTTTTTATCTCTGCAAGCCAAACGGACACACACACACACGCACACACACACACACGCACACGCACACGCACACGCACACACTCTCCACCTCTCGACTCCTATCTATTAGTCGCCTCTTACGACAGGCATGGCCTTCTTGCCACCGCTTTTTTCTTATCTCTGCGAGCGAAGGGACACACACACACACATACACACACACACTCACACACACACACGCACATACGCACGCACACACGCACACACACATACATTCTTCACCTCTCTAATCCTACCTATTAGTCGCCTCTCACGACAGGCAGGGCCTTCTTGCCTCGGCCGTGTTCTTATTTCTGCAAGACGAACGGACACGGACATACATACTTACACACGCACACACGCACGCACACACACTCATACATATACACTCACACACACACAAACACGTACACACGCACACACACATACATTCTTCACCTCTCGACTCCTACCTATTGGTCGCCTCTTACGGCAGGCAGGGCCTTCTTGCCTTGGGGGTGTTCTTATCTCTGCCAGCCGAACGGACACACACACATACTCACACACTCACACACACACGCACACACGCACACACACACATACACTCTTCACCTCTCGACTCCTACCTATTAGTCACCTATTACGATAGGCAGGGCCTGCTTGCCTCGGTCGTGTTCTTATTTCTGCAAGCCGAACTAATACACACACATACTCACACACGCACACACACACGCACATAAGCACACACACACATACACTCTTCACCTCTCGACTCCTACTTATTAGTCGCCCATTACAAGAGGCAGGGCCTTATTGCCTCTGCCGTATTTTTATCTCTGCAAGCCAAACAGACACACACACATACACACACACTTACACACGCACCCACACGCACACGCACACGCACACACTCTCCAACTCTCGACTTCTATCCATTAGTCGCCTCTTAAGACAGGCAGGGCCTTCTTGCCACGGACGTATACCTATCTCTGCGAGCCGAAGGGATACACACACACATACACACACACACACACACGCACACACGCACACACACACATACACTCTTCACCTCTTGACTCCTACCTATTAGTCGCCTCTTACGATAGGCAGGGCCTTCTTGCCTCGGTCGTGCTCTTATCTCTGCAAGCCGAACGGACACACACACACATACACACACACTCTCACACGCACACACACGCACATACGCACACACATATACACTCTTCACCACTCGACTCCTACCCATTAGTCGCCTCTTACGACAGGCAGGGCCTTCTTGCCACGGCCGTGTTCGTATCTCTGCGAGCCGACTGGACACACGCACTCACACACACACAAATACACACACACACACACACTCACACATGCACACACACGCACACACGCACACTCACACACACATACACTCTTCACCTCTCGACTCCTACCCATTAGTCGCCTCTTACGACAGGCAGGGCCTTCTTGCCACGGCCGTGTTCTTATCTCTGCGAGCCGACTGGACACACACACACTCACACACACAAATACACACACACACTCACACACGCACACACACGCACACTCACACACACATACACTCTTCACCTCTCGACTCCTACCCATTAGTCGCCTCTTACGAAAGGCAGGGCCTTCTTGCCACGGCCGTGTTCTTATCTCTGAGAGCCGACTGGACACACACACACACTCACACACGCACACACACGCACACACGCACTTACACACATACACTCTTCACCTCTCGACTCCTACGCATTAGTCGCCGCTTACGACAGGCAGGGCCTTCTTGGCACGGACGTGTCCTTATCACTGCGAGCCGACCGGACACACACACTCACACACGCACACACACACGCACACACGCACACACACACATACACTCTTCACCTCTCGACTCCTACCCATTAGTTGCCTCTTACGACAGGCATGGCCTTCTTGCCTCGGCCGTATTCTAATCTCTGCGAGCCGAATGGACACGCATACATACACACACACACTTACACACGCACAAACACACACACACCCACACACGCACACACACACACACACACACACACATACACTCTTCACCTCTCGACTCCTACCAATTAGTCGCCACTTACGACAGGCAGGGCCTTCTTGCCTCGGCCGTATTCTTATCTCTGCAAGCCGAACGGACATAAACACACTCACACACACACGCACGCACACACGCACACACACGCACACACACACACACAAATACATTCTTCACCTCTCGACTCCTACCCATTAGTCGCCTCTTACGACAGGCATTGCCTTGTTGCTTCGGCCGTATTCTAATCTCTGCGAGCCGAATGGACACACACAAACATACACACACACACTTACACACGCACAAACACACACACACACCCATACACGCACACACTCACGTACTCTCTTCACCTCTCGACTCCTACCCATTAGTCGCCTCGTACGACAGGCAGGGACTTCTTGCCACGGCCGTGTTCTTATCTCTGCAAGCCGAACGGACACACACACACACGCACACACAAACACACGCACACAGGCACACACGCACACATGCACACGCACACATTCTCCACCTCTCGATTCCTATCCATTAGTCGCCTCTTAAGACAGGCAGGGCCTTCTTGCCACGGACGTATTCTTATCTCTGCGAGCCGAAAGGACACACACACACACGCACACACAAATACACGCACACAGGCACACACGCACACACGCACACGTACACGCACACGCACACACTCTCCACCTCTCGACTAATATCCATTAGTCGCCTCTTAAGACAGGCAGGGCGTTCTTGCCTCGGCCGTATTCTTATCTCCGCAAGCCAAACGGACACACACACACACATACACACACACATACTCACACACGCACAAACACACGCACATACACAAAGACACATACACTCTTCACCTCTCGACTCCTATTCATTAGTCGCCTCTTACGACAGGCAGGGACTTCTTGCCACGGCCGTGTTCTTATCTCTGCGAGCCGAACGGACACACACACATACACACACACGCACACACATACGCACACACGCACCCACACACATACTCTCTTCACCTCTCGACTCCTACTTATTAGTCGCCCACTCTTCACATCTCGACTCCTACCCATTAGTCGCCCCGTACGATTTGCATCGCCTTCTTGCCACGGCTGTTTTCTTATCTCTGCGAACCGAAGGGACACACACACATACATACACACACACTCACAAACACACACACACACACACGCACGCACACACGCACACACACATACACTCACAGACACACAAACACGCCCACACGCACACACACATACATTCTTCACCTCTCGACTCCTACCTATTAGTCGCCTCTTACGATAGGCAGAGCCTTCTTGCCTTGGCCGTGTTCTTATCACTGCAAGCCGAACGGACACACACACATACTCACACACGCACACACACACGCACACACACATACACTTTTCACCTCTCGACTCCTACTTATTAGTCGCCCACTCTTCGCCTCTCGACTCCTATCCATTAGTCGCCCCGTACGATTTGCATCGCTTTCTTGCCACGGCTGTTTTCTTATCTCTGCGAGCCGAAGGGACACACACACATACATACACACACACTTACAAACACACACACACACTCACGCACACACGCACACACACATACACTCACACACACACAAACACGCCCACACGCACACACACACATACATTCTTCACCTCTCGACTCCTACCTATTAGTCGCCTCTTACGATAGGCAGGGCCTTCTTGCCTCGGTCGTGTTTTTATCTCTGCAAGCCGAACTAACACACACACATACTCACACACGCACACACACACGCACACACGCACACACACATACACTTTTCACCTCTCGACTCCTACATATTAGTCGCCCACTCTTCGCCTCTCGACTCCTATCCATTAGTCGCCCCGTACGATTTGCATCGCTTTCTTGCCACGGCTGTTTTCTTATCTCTGCGAGCCGAAGGGACACACACACATACATACACACACTCACAAACACACACACACGCACGCACACACGCACACACACATACACTCACACACACACAAACACGCCCACACGCACACACACATACATTCTTCACCTGTCGACTCCTACCTATTAGTCGCCTCTTACGATAGGCAGGGACTTCTTGCCACGGCCGTGTTCTTATCTCTGCAAGCCGAACGGACACACACACATACTCACACACGCACACACACACGCACACACGCACACACACATACACTCTTCACCTCTCGACTCCTACCTATTATGGCCGTGGCCGGAAGGCCCTGCCTGTCGTAAGAGGCGACTAATGGGTAGGGGTCGAGAGGTGAAGAGTGTATGTGTGTGTGTGTGTGCGTGTGTGCGTGTGTGGGCGTGTGTGAGTGTGTGTGTATGTGTGTGTGTCCGTTTGGCTTGCAGAGATAAGAATACGGCCGAGGCCAGAAGGCCCTGCCTCTTGTAAGGGTCGACTAATAAGTAGGAGTCGAGAGGTGAAGAGTGTATGTGTATGTGCGTGTGTGCGTGTGTGTGTGTGTGTGCGTGTGTGAGTATGTGTGTGTGTTAGTTTGGCTTGCAGAGATGAGAACACGACCGCGGCAAGAAGGCCCTGCTTATCGTAAGAGGCGACTAAAAGGTAGGAGTCGAGAGGTGAAGAGTGTATGTGTGTGTGCGTGTGTGCGTGTGTGTATTTGTGCGTGTGTGAGTGTGTGTGTATGAGTGTGTGTGTCCGTTCGGCTTGCAGAGATAAGAATACGGCCGTGGCAAGAAGGCCATGCTTGCTGTAAGGAGCGACTAATTGGTAGGAGTCGAGAGGTGAAGAGTGTATGTGTGTGTGCGTGTATGTGTGTTTGTGCGTGTGTGAGTGTGTGTGTATGAGTGTGTGTGTCCGTTCGGCTTGCAGAGATATGAATACGGCCGGGGCAAGAAGGCCCTGCCTCTCGTAAGAGGCGACTAAAAGGTAGGGGTCGAGAGGTGAAGAGTGTATGTGTGTGTGTGTGTGTGAGTGTGTGTGTTTGTCCGCTCGGCTCGCAGAGATAAGATTACGGCCGTGGCAAGAAGGCCCTACCTGTCTTAAGAGGCGGCTAATGGATAGGAGTCGAGAGGTGGAGAGTGTGTGCGTGTGCGTGTGCGTGTGCGTGGGTGCGTGTGTGTGCGTGTGTGCGTGTGTGCGTGTGTGCGTGTGTGTGTGTGTTTGTGTGTGCGTGTGTGTGTGTCCGTTCGGCTTGCAGAGATAAAAACACGGCCGTGGCAAGAAGTCCCTGCCTGTCGTAAGAGGAGAATAATGGGTAGAAGTCGAGAGGTGAATAGTGTATGTGTGCTTGCGTGTGTGTGTTTGTGTGTGAGTGTGTGTGTGTGTCCTTTCGGCTCGCAGAGATAAGAATGCGTTCGTTGCAAGAAGGCTCTGCCTGTCTTAAGAGGCGACTAATGGATAGGACTCGAGAGGTGGAGAGTGTGTGCGTGTGCGTGTGCGTTTGCGTGTGTGCGTTTGTGCCTGTGTGCGTGTGTTTGTGTGTGCGTGTGTGTGTGTGTCCGGTCGGCTCGCTGAAATGAGAACACGGCCGTGGCAAGAAGGCCCTGCCTGTCGTAAGAGGCGATTAATGGGTAGGAGTCGAGAGGTGAAGAGTGTATGTGTGTGTGTACGTGTGTGCGTGTGTGTGTGCGTGTGTGAGTATGTGTGTGTGTCCGTTCGGCTTGCAGAGATAAGAACACGGCCGTGGCAAGAAGTCCCTGCCTGTCGTAATAGGAGAATAATGGGTAGGAGTCGAGAGGTGAAAAGTGTATGTGTGTGTGTGCGTGTGTGCGTACGTGTGTGAGTGTGTGTGTGAACGTGTGTGTGTGTCAGTGTGTGTGTGTCCGTTTGGCTCGCAGAGATTAGAATACGGCCGAGGCAAGAAGGCCATGCCTGTCTTAAGAGGCGACTAATGGATAGGAGTCGAAAGGTGGAGAGTGTATATGTGTGTGTGCGCGTGTGTGCGTGCGTGTGTGTGTGTTCTTGTATGTGTGTGTGTGAGTGTGTGTGTCCGGTCGGCTCGCAGAGATAAGAACATGGCCGTGGCAAGAAGTCCCTGCCTTTCGAAATAGAAGAAAAATGGGTAGGAGTCGAGAGGTGAAGAGTGTATATGTGTGTGTGCGCGTGTGTGCGTGCGTGTCTGTGTGTGTTCTTGTATGTGTGAGTGTGTGTGAGTGTGTGTGTGTCCGGTCGGCTCGCAGAGATAAGAACATGGCCGTGGCAGGAAGGCCCTGCCTGTCGTAAGAGGCGACTAATGGGTAGGGGTCGAGAGGTGAAGAGTGTATGTGTGTGTGTGCGTGTGTGCGTGTGTGTGTGCGTGTGTGAGTGTGTGTGTATGTGTGTGTGTCCGTCTGGCTTGCAGAGGTAAGAATACGGCCAAGGCAAGAAGACCCTGCCAGTTGTAAGGGGCGACTAATAGGTAGGAGTCGAGAGGTGAAGAGTGTATGTGTGTGAGTGTGTGTGTATGTGTGTGTCCGTCTGGCTTGCAGAGGTAAGAATACGGCCAAGGCAAGAAGACCCTGCCAGTTGTAAGGGGCGACTAATAGGTAGGAGTCGAGAGGTGAAGAGTGTATGTGTGTTTGTGCGTGTGTGCGTGTGTGTGTGCGTGTGTGAGTATGTGTGTGTGTCCGTTCGGCTTGCAGAGATAAGAACACGGCCGTGGCAAGAAGTCCCTGCCTGTCGTAAGAGGAGAATAATGGGTAGGAGTCGAGAGGTGAAGAGTGTATGTGTGTGTGTGTGTGTGTGCGTGTGTGCGTGTGTGGGCGTGTGTGAGTGTGTGTGTATGTGTGTGTGTCCGTTTGGTTTGCAGAGATAAGAATACGGCCGAGGCCAGAAGGCCCTGCCTCTTGTAAGGGTCGACTAATAAGTAGGAGTCGAGAGGTGAAGAGTGTATGTGTGTGTGCGTGTGTGCGTGTGTGTGTGTGTGTGCGTGTGTGAGTATGTATGTGTGTTAGTTTGGCTTGCAGAGATGAGAACACGACCGCGGCAAGAAGGCCCTGCTTATCGTAAGAGGCGACTAAAAGGTAGGAGTCGAGAGGTGAAGAGTGTATGTGTGTGTGTGTGTGTGTGAGTGTGTGTGTTTGTCCGCTCGGCTCGCAGAGATAAGATTACGGCCGTGGCAAGAAGGCCCTACCTGTCTTAAGGGGCGGCTAATGGATAGGAGTCGAGAGGTGGAGAGTGTGTGCGTGTGCGTGTGCGTGTGCGTGGGTGCGTGTGTGTGCGTGTGTGCGTGTGTGTGTGTATTTGTGTGTGCGTGTGTGTGTCCGTTCGGCTTGCAGAGATAAAAACACGGCCGTGGCAAGAAGTCCCTGCCTGTCGTAAGAGGAGAATAATGGGTAGAAGTCGAGAGGTGAATAGTGTATGTGTGCTTGCGTGTGTGTGTTTGTGTGTGAGTGTGTGTGCGTGTCCTTTCGGCTCGCAGAGATAAGAATGCGTTCGTTGCAAGAAGGCTCTGCCTGTCTTAAGAGGCGACTAATGGATAGGACTCGAGAGGTGGAGAGTGTGTGCGTGTGCGTGTGCGTTTGCGTGTGTGCGTTTGTGCCTGTGTGCGTGTGTTTGTGTGTGCGTGTGTGTGTGTGTCCGGTCGGCTCGCTGAAATGAGAACACGGCCGTGGCAAGAAGGCCCTGCCTGTCGTAAGAGGCGACTAATGGGTAGGAGTCGAGAGGTGAAGAGTGTATGTGTGTGTGTACGTGTGTGCGTGTGTGTGAGCGTGTGTGAGTATGTGTGTGTGTCCGTTCGGCTTGCAGAGATAAGAATACGTCCGTGGCAAGAAGGTCATGCCTGTCTTAAGAGGCGACTAATGGGTAGGAGTCGAGAGGTGAAAAGTGTATTTGTGTGTGCGTGTGTGCGTGCTTGTGTGTGTGGGTGTGTGTGTGTCCGTTCGGCTTGCAGAGATAAGAATACGGCCGAGGCAAGAAGGCCCTGCCTGTCTTAAGAAGTGACTAATGGATAGGAGTCGAGAGGTGGAGAGTGTGTGCGTGTGCGTGTGCGTGTGCGTGTGTGCGTGTGTGTGTGCGTGTGAGCGTGCGTGTGTGTGTGAGTGTGTGTATGTCCGTTCGGCTCGCAGAGATAAGAACATGGCTGTGGCAAGAAGGCCCTGCCTGTCGTAAAGGGCGACTAATGGGTAGGAGTCGAGAGGTGAAGAGTGTATGTGTGTGTGTCCGTTCGGCTTGCAGAGATAAGAATACGTCCGTGGCAAGAAGTCCCTGAATGTCGTAAGAGGCGACTAATGGGTAGGAGTCGAGAGGTTAAGAGTGTATGTGTGTGTGTGTGTGTGTGTGAGTGTGTGTGTGTCCGTTCGGCTCGCAGAGATAAGAACACGGCCGAGGCAAGAAGACCCTGCCTGTCGTGAGAGACGACTAATCGGTAGGAGTCGAGAGGTGAAGAATGTATGTGTGTGTGCGTATGTGCGTGTGTGTGTGAGTGTGTGTGTGTATGTGTGTGTCCGTTCGGCTTGCAGAGATAAGAACACGGCCGTGGCAAGAAGTCCCTGCCTGTCGTAAGAGGGGAATAATGGGTAGGAGTCGAGAGGTGAAGAGTGTGTGCGTGTGCGTGTGCGTGTGCGTGTGTGTGTGTGTGTGTCCGTTCGGCTTGCAGAGATAAGAACACGGCCGTGGCAAGAAGTCCCTGCCTGTCGTAAGAGGGGAATAATGGGTAGGAGTCGAGAGGTGAAGAGTGTATGTGTCTTTGTGTGTGTGCGTGTGTTTGTGCGTGTGTGAGTATGTGTGTGTATTTGTGTGTGTGTGTCCGTTTGGCTTGCAGAGATAAGAATACGGCCGAGGCAAGAAGGCCCTGCCTGTCGTAAGAGGCGACTAATGGGTAGGAGTCGAGAGGTGGAGAGTGTGTGCGTGTGCGTGTGTGTGTGCGTGTGTGTGTGTGTGTCCGTTCGGCTTGCAGAGATAAGAACACGGCCGTGGCAAGAAGTCCCTGCCTGTCGTAATAGGAGAATAATGGGTAGGAGTCGAGAGGTGAAGAGTGTATATGTGTGTGTGTGCGCGTGTGTGCGTGCGTGTCTGTGTGTGTTCTTGTATGTGTGTGTGTGAGTGTATGTGTGTCCGGTCGGCTCGCAGAGATAAGAACATGGCCGTGGCCGGAAGGCCCTGCCTGTCGTAAGAGGCGACTAATGGGTAGGGGTCGAGAGGTGAAGAGTGTATGTGTGTGTGTGTGTGCGTGTGTGCGTGTGTGGGCGTGTGTGAGTGTGTGTGTATGTGTGTGTGTCCGTTTGGCTTGCAGAGATAAGAATACGGCCGAGGCCAGAAGGCCCTGCCTCTTGTAAGGGTCGCCTAATAAGTAGGAGTCGAGAGGTGAAGAGTGTATGTGTATGTGCGTGTGTGCGTGTGTGTGTGTGTGTGCGTGTGTGAGTATGTGTGTGTGTTAGTTTGGCTTGCAGAGATGAGAACACGACCGCGGCAAGAAGGCCCTGCTTATCGTAAGAGGCGACTAAAAGGTAGGAGTCGAGAGGTGAAGAGTGTATGTGTGTGTGCGTGTGTGCGTGTGTGTATTTGTGCGTGTGTGAGTGTGTGTGTATGAGTGTGTGTGTCCGTTCGGCTTGCAGAGATAAGAATACGGCCGTGGCAAGAAGTCCATGCTTGCTGTAAGGAGCGACTAATTGGTAGGAGTCGAGAGGTGAAGAGTGTATGTGTGTGTGCGTGTGTGCGTGTATGTGTGTTTGTGCGTGTGTGAGTGTGTGTGTATGAGTGTGTGTGTCCGTTCGGCTTGCAGAGATATGAATACGGCCGGGGCAAGAAGGCCCTGCCTCTCGTAAGAGGCGACTAAAAGGTAGGGGTCGAGAGGTGAAGAGTGTATGTGTGTGTGTGTGTGAGTGTGTGTGTTTGTCCGCTCGGCTCGCAGAGATAAGATTACGGCCGTGGCAAGAAGGCCCTACCTGTCTTAAGAGGCGGCTAATGGATAGGAGTCGAGAGGTGGAGAGTGTGTGCGTGTGCGTGTGCGTGTGCGTGGGTGCGTGTGTGTGCGTGTGTGCGTGTGTGCGTGTGTGCGTGTGTGTGTGTGTTTGTGTGTGCGTGTGTGTGTGTCCGTTCGGCTTGCAGAGATAAAAACACGGCCGTGGCAAGAAGTCCCTGCCTGTCGTAAGAGGAGAATAATGGGTAGAAGTCGAGAGGTGAATAGTGTATGTGTGCTTGCGTGTGTGTGTTTGTGTGTGAGTGTGTGTGTGTGTCCTTTCGGCTCGCAGAGATAAGAATGCGTTCGTTGCAAGAAGTCCCTGCCTGTCGTAAGAGGGGAATAATGGGTAGGAGTCGAGAGGTGAAGAGTGTATGTGTCTTTGTGTGTGTGCGTGTGTTTGTGCGTGTGTGAGTATGTGTGTGTATTTGTGTGTGTGTGTCTGTTTGGCTTGCAGAGATAAGAATACGGCCGAGGCAAGAAGGCCCTGCCTGTCGTAAGAGGCGACTAATGGGTAGGAGTCGAGAGGTGGAGAGTGTGTGCGTGTGCGTGTGTGTGCGTGTGTGTGTGTGTGTGTCCGTTCGGCTTGCAGAGATAAGAACACGGCCGTGGCAAGAAGTCCCTGCCTGTCGTAATAGGAGAATAATGGGTAGGAGTCTAGAGGTGAAGAGTGTATATGTGTGTGTGTGCGCGTGTGTGCGTGCGTGTCTGTGTGTGTTCTTGTATGTGTGTGTGTGAGTGTATGTGTGTCCGGTCGGCTCGCAGAGATAAGAACATGGCCGTGGCCGGAAGGCCCTGCCTGTCGTAAGAGGCGACTAATGGGTAGGGGTCGAGAGGTGAAGAGTGTATGTGTGTGTGTGTGTGCGTGTGTGCGTGTGTGGGCGTGTGTGAGTGTGTGTGTATGTGTGTGTGTCCGTTTGGCTTGCAGAGATAAGAATACGGCCGAGGCCAGAAGGCCCTGCCTCTTGTAAGGGTCGACTAATAAGTAGGAGTCGAGAGGTGAAGAGTGTATGTGTATGTGCGTGTGTGCGTGTGTGTGTGTGTGTGCGTGTGTGAGTATGTGTGTGTGTTAGTTTGGCTTGCAGAGATGAGAACACGACCGCGGCAAGAAGGCCCTGCTTATCGTAAGAGGCGACTAAAAGGTAGGAGTCGAGAGGTGAAGAGTGTATGTGTGTGTGCGTGTGTGCGTGTGTGTATTTGTGCGTGTGTGAGTGTGTGTGTATGAGTGTGTGTGTCCGTTCGGCTTGCAGAGATAAGAATACGGCCGTGGCAAGAAGGCCATGCTTGCTGTAAGGAGCGACTAATTGGTAGGAGTCGAGAGGTGAAGAGTGTATGTGTGTGTGTGCGTGTGTGCGTGTATGTGTGTTTGTGCGTGTGTGAGTGTGTGTGTATGAGTGTGTGTGTCCGTTCGGCTTGCAGAGATATGAATACGGCCGGGGCAAGAAGGCCCTGCCTCTCGTAAGAGGCGACTAAAAGGTAGATGTCGAGAGGTGAAGAGTGTATGTGTGTGTGTGTGTGTGTGAGTGTGTGTGTTTGTCCGCTCGGCTCGCAGAGATAAGATTACGGCCGTGGCAAGAAGGCCCAAACTGTCTTAAGAGGCGGCTAATGGATAGGAGTCGAGAGGTGGAGAGTGTGTGCGTGTGCGTGTGCGTGTGCGTGGGTGCGTGTGTGTGCGTGTGTGCGTGTGTGCGTGTGTGCGTGTGTGTGTGTGTTTGTGTGTGCGTGTGTGTGTGTCCGTTCGGCTTGCAGAGATAAAAACACGGCCGTGGCAAGAAGTCCCTGCCTGTCGTAAGAGGAGAATAATGGGTAGAAGTCGAGAGGTGAATAGTGTATGTGTGCTTGCGTGTGTGTGTTTGTGTGTGAGTGTGTGTGTGTGTCCTTTCGGCTCGCAGAGATAAGAATGCGTTCGTTGCAAGAAGGCTCTGCCTGTCTTAAGAGGCGACTAATGGATAGGACTCGAGAGGTGGAGAGTGTGTGCGTGTGCGTGTGCGTTTGCGTGTGTGCGTTTGTGCCTGTGTGCGTGTGTTTGTGTGTGCGTGTGTGTGTGTGTCCGGTCGGCTCGCTGAAATGAGAACACGGCCGTGGCAAGAAGGCCCTGCCTGTCGTAAGAGGCGACTAATGGGTAGGAGTCGAGAGGTGAAGAGTGTATGTGTGTGTGTACGTGTGTGCGTGTGTGTGTGCGTGTGTGAGTATGTGTGTGTGTCCGTTCGGCTTGCAGAGATAAGAACACGGCCGTGGCAAGAAGTCCCTGCCTGTCGTAATAGGAGAATAATGGGTAGGAGTCGAGAGGTGAAAAGTGTATGTGTGTGTGTGCGTGTGTGCGTACGTGTGTGAGTGTGTGTGTGAACGTGTGTGTGTGTCAGTGTGTGTGTGTGTCCGTTTGGCTCGCAGAGATTAGAATACGGCCGAGGCAAGAAGGCCATGCCTGTCTTAAGAGGCGACTAATGGATAGGAGTCGAAAGGTGGAGAGTGTATATGTGTGTGTGCGCGTGTGTGCGTGCGTGTGTGTGTGTTCTTGTATGTGTGTGTGTGAGTGTGTGTGTCCGGTCGGCTCGCAGAGATAAGAACATGGCCGTGGCAAGAAGTCCCTGCCTTTCGAAATAGAAGAAAAATGGGTAGGAGTCGAGAGGTGAAGAGTGTATATGTGTGTGTGCGCGTGTGTGCGTGCGTGTCTGTGTGTGTTCTTGTATGTGTGAGTGTGTGTGAGTGTGTGTGTGTCCGGTCGGCTCGCAGAGATAAGAACATGGCCGTGGCAGGAAGGCCCTGCCTGTCGTAAGAGGCGACTAATGGGTAGGGGTCGAGAGGTGAAGAGTGTATGTGTGTGTGTGCGTGTGTGCGTGTGTGTGTGCGTGTGTGAGTGTGTGTGTATGTGTGTGTGTCCGTCTGGCTTGCAGAGGTAAGAATACGGCCAAGGCAAGAAGACCCTGCCAGTTGTAAGGGGCGACTAATAGGTAGGAGTCGAGAGGTGAAGAGTGTATGTGTGTGAGTGTGTGTGTATGTGTGTGTCCGTCTGGCTTGCAGAGGTAAGAATACGGCCAAGGCAAGAAGACCCTGCCAGTTGTAAGGGGCGACTAATAGGTAGGAGTCGAGAGGTGAAGAGTGTATGTGTGTTTGTGCGTGTGTGCGTGTGTGTGTGCGTGTGTGAGTATGTGTGTGTGTCCGTTCGGCTTGCAGAGATAAGAACATGGCCGTGGCCGGAAGGCCCTGCCTGTCGTAAGAGGCGACTAATGGGTAGGGGTCGAGAGGTGAAGAGTGTATGTGTGTGTGTGTGTGCGTGTGTGCGTGTGTGGGCGTGTGTGAGTGTGTGTGTATGTGTGTGTGTCCGTTTGGCTTGCAGAGATAAGAATACGGCCGAGGCCAGAAGGCCCTGCCTCTTGTAAGGGTCGACTAATAAGTAGGAGTCGAGAGGTGAAGAGTGTATGTGTATGTGCGTGTGTGCGTGTGTGTGTGTGTGTGCGTGTGTGAGTATGTGTGTGTGTTAGTTTGGCTTGCAGAGATGAGAACACGACCGCGGCAAGAAGGCCCTGCTTATCGTAAGAGGCGACTAAAAGGTAGGAGTCGAGAGGTGAAGAGTGTATGTGTGTGTGCGTGTGTGCGTGTGTGTATTTGTGCGTGTGTGAGTGTGTGTGTATGAGTGTGTGTGTCCGTTCGGCTTGCAGAGATAAGAATACGGCCGTGGCAAGAAGGCCATGCTTGCTGTAAGGAGCGACTAATTGGTAGGGGTCGAGAGGTGAAGAGTGTATGTGTGTGTGTGTGTGTGTGAGTGTGTGTGTTTGTCCGCTCGGCTCGCAGAGATAAGATTACGGCCGTGGCAAGAAGGCCCTACCTGTCTTAAGAGGCGGCTAATGGATAGGAGTCGAGAGGTGGAGAGTGTGTGCGTGTGCGTGTGCGTGTGCGTGGGTGCGTGTGTGTGCGTGTGTGCGTGTGTGCGTGTGTGCGTGTGTGTGTGTGTTTGTGTGTGCGTGTGTGTGTGTCCGTTCGGCTTGCAGAGATAAAAACACGGCCGTGGCAAGAAGTCCCTGCCTGTCGTAAGAGGAGAATAATGGGTAGAAGTCGAGAGGTGAATAGTGTATGTGTGCTTGCGTGTGTGCGTTTGTGTGTGAGTGTGTGTGTGTGTCCTTTCGGCTCGCAGAGATAAGAATGCGTTCGTTGCAAGAAGGCTCTGCCTGTCTTAAGAGGCGACTAATGGATAGGACTCGAGAGGTGGAGAGTGTGTGCGTGTGCGTGTGCGTTTGCGTGTGTGCGTTTGTGCCTGTGTGCGTGTGTTTGTGTGTGCGTGTGTGTGTGTGTCCGGTCGGCTCGCTGAAATGAGAACACGGCCGTGGCAAGAAGGCCCTGCCTGTCGTAAGAGGCGACTAATGGGTAGGAGTCGAGAGGTGAAGAGTGTATGTGTGTGTGTACGTGTGTGCGTGTGTGTGTGCGTGTGTGAGTATGTGTGTGTGTCCGTTCGGCTTGCAGAGATAAGAACACGGCCGTGGCAAGAAGTCCCTGCCTGTCGTAATAGGAGAATAATGGGTAGGAGTCGAGAGGTGAAAAGTGTATGTGTGTGTGTGCGTGTGTGCGTACGTGTGTGAGTGTGTGTGTGAACGTGTGTGTGTGTCAGTGTGTGTGTGTGTCCGTTTGGCTCGCAGAGATTAGAATACGGCCGAGGCAAGAAGGCCATGCCTGTCTTAAGAGGCGACTAATGGATAGGAGTCGAAAGGTGGAGAGTGTATATGTGTGTGTGCGCGTGTGTGCGTGCGTGTGTGTGTGTTCTTGTATGTGTGTGTGTGAGTGTGTGTGTCCGGTCGGCTCGCAGAGATAAGAACATGGCCGTGGCAAGAAGTCCCTGCCTTTCGAAATAGAAGAAAAATGGGTAGGAGTCGAGAGGTGAAGAGTGTATATGTGTGTGTGCGCGTGTGTGCGTGCGTGTCTGTGTGTGTTCTTGTATGTGTGAGTGTGTGTGAGTGTGTGTGTGTCCGGTCGGCTCGCAGAGATAAGAAGATGGCCGTGGCAGGAAGGCCCTGCCTGTCGTAAGAGGCGACTAATGGGTAGGGGTCGAGAGGTGAAGAGTGTATGTGTGTGTGTGCGTGTGTACGTGTGTGTGTGCGTGTGTGAGTGTGTGTGTATGTGTGTGTGTCCGTCTGGCTTGCAGAGGTAAGAATACGGCCAAGGCAAGAAGACCCTGCCAGTTGTAAGGGGCGACTAATAGGTAGGAGTCGAGAGGTGAAGAGTGTATGTGTGTGAGTGTGTGTGTATGTGTGTGTCCGTCTGGCTTGCAGAGGTAAGAATACGGCCAAGGCAAGAAGACCCTGCCAGTTGTAAGGGGCGACTAATAGGTAGGAGTCGAGAGGTGAAGAGTGTATGTGTGTTTGTGCGTGTGTGCGTGTGTGTGTGCGTGTGTGAGTATGTGTGTGTGTCCGTTCGGCTTGCAGAGATAAGAACACGGCCGTGGCAAGAAGTCCCTGCCTGTCGTAAGAGGAGAATAATGGGTAGGAGTCGAGAGGTGAAGAGTGTATGTGTGTGTGTGTGTGTGCGTGTGTGCGTGTGTGGGCGTGTGTGAGTGTGTGTGTATGTGTGTGTGTCCGTTTGGTTTGCAGAGATAAGAATACGGCCGAGGCCAGAAGGCCCTGCTCTTTTGTAAGGGTCGACTAATAAGTAGGAGTCGAGAGGTGAAGAGTGTATGTGTGTGTGCGTGTGTGCGTGTGTGTGTGTGTGTGCGTGTGTGAGTATGTGTGTGTGTTAGTTTGGCTTGCAGAGATGAGAACACGACCGCGGCAAGAAGGCCCTGCTTATCGTAAGAGGCGACTAAAAGGTAGGAGTCGAGAGGTGAAGAGCGTATGTGTGTGTGCGTGTGTGTGTGTGTGTGTGTTTGTGCGTGTGTGAGTGTGTGTGTATGAGTGTGTGTGTCCGTTCGGCTTGCAGAGATAAGAATACGGCCGTGGCAAGAAGGCCATGCCTCTCGTAAGAGGCGACTAAAAGGTAGGGGTCGAGAGGTGAAGAGTGTATGTGTGTGTGTGTGTGTGTGTGTGTGAGTGTGTGTGTTTGTCCGCTCGGCTCGCAGAGATAAGATTACGGCCGTGGCAAGAAGGCCCTACCTGTCTTAAGGGGCGGCTAATGGATAGGAGTCGAGAGGTGGAGAGTGTGTGCGTGTGCGTGTGCGTGTGCGTGGGTGCGTGTGTGTGCGTGTGTGCGTGTGTGTGTGTATTTGTGTGTGCGTGTGTGTGTCCGTTCGGCTTGCAGAGATAAAAACACGGCCGTGGCAAGAAGTCCCTGCCTGTCGTAAGAGGAGA
The DNA here is from genome assembly GCF_040954645.1 of Diabrotica undecimpunctata. Taxonomy (NCBI): domain Eukaryota; kingdom Metazoa; phylum Arthropoda; class Insecta; order Coleoptera; family Chrysomelidae; genus Diabrotica; species Diabrotica undecimpunctata. The sequence continues at coordinate 360,925 of NW_027311888.1, read as the reverse complement.
ATAATGGGTAGAAGTCGAGAGGTGAATAGTGTATGTGTGCTTGCGTGTGTGTGTTTGTGTGTGAGTGTGTGTGCGTGTCCTTTCGGCTCGCAGAGATAAGAATGCGTTCGTTGCAAGAAGGCTCTGCCTGTCTTAAGAGGCGACTAATGGATAGGACTCGAGAGGTGGAGTGGGTGCGTGTGTGCGTGTGTGTGTGCGTGTGTGTGTATGTGTGTGTGTCCGTTCGGCTCGCAGAGATAAGAACACGGCCGTGGCAAGAAGTCCCTGCCTGTCGTAAGAGGCGACTAATGAATAGGAGTTGAGAGGTGAAGAGTGTATGTGTCTTTGTGTGTGTGCGTGTGTTTGTGCGTGTGTGAGTATGTGTGTGTGTATGTGTGTGTGTGTGTCCGTTTGGCTTGCAGAGATAAGAATACGGCCGAGGCAAGAACGCCCTGCCTGTCTTAAGAGGCGACTAATGGATATTAGTCGAGAGGTGGAGAGTGTGTGCGTGTGCGTGTAGGTGTGCGTGTGTGCGTGTGTGTCTGTGTGCGTGTGTTTGTGTGTGGGTGTGTGTGTGTGTGTCCTTTCGGCTCGCAGAGATAAGAATACGTCCGTGGCAAGAAGGCCCTGCCTGTCTTAAGAGGCGACTAATGGATAGGAATCGAGAGGTGGAGAATGTGTGCGTGTGCGTGTGTGCGTGTGTGCGTGTGTGCCTGTGTGCGTGTGTTTGTGTGTGCGTGTGTGTGTGTCTCCGTTCGGCTTGCAGAGATAAGAATACGGCCGAGGCAAGAATGCCCTGCCTGTCGTAAGTGGCGACTAATTGGTAGGAGTCGAGAGGTGAAAAGTGTTTTTGTGTGTGTGCGTGTGTGTGCGTGTGTGTGTGCGTGTGTGTGTATGTGTGTGTGTCCGTTCGGCTCGCAGAGATAAGAACACGGCCGTGGCAAGAAGTCCCTGCCTGTCGTAAGAGGCGACTAATGAATAGGAGTTGAGAGGTGAAGAGTGTATGTGTCTTTGTGTGTGTGCGTGTGTTTGTGCGTGTGTGAGTATGTGTGTGTGTATGTGTGTGTGTGTGTCCGTTTGGCTTGCAGAGATAAGAATACGGCCGAGGCAAGAACGCCCTGCCTGTCTTAAGAGGCGACTAATGGATATTAGTCGAGAGGTGGAGAGTGTGTGCGTGTGCGTGTAGGTGTGCGTGTGTGCGTGTGTGTCTGTGTGCGTGTGTTTGTGTGTGGGTGTGTGTGTGTGTGTCATTTCGGCTCGCAGAGATAAGAATACGTCCGTGGCAAGAAGGCCCTGCCTGTCTTAAGAGGCGACTAATGGATAGGAATCGAGAGGTGGAGAATGTGTGCGTGTGCGTGTGTGCGTGTGTGCGTGTGTGCCTGTGTGCGTGTGTTTGTGTGTGCGTGTGTGTGTGTCTCCGTTCGGCTTGCAGAGATAAGAATACGGCCGAGGCAAGAAGGCCCTGCCTGTCGCAAGTGGCGACTAATTGGTAGGAGTCGAGAGGTGAAGAGTGTATGTGTGTGTGTGTGAGTGCGTGTGTGGGTGTGTGTGTGTGTTTGTGCGTGTGTAAGTGTGTGTGTGTGTGTATGTATGCGTGTCCATTCGGCTCGCAGAGATTAGAATACGGCTGAGGCAAGAAGGCCATGCCCGTCGTAAGAGGCAACTAATGTGTAGGAGGCGAGAGGTGAAGAGTGTACGTGTGTGTGTGCGTGTGTGCGTGTGTGTGTGCGTGTGTGAGTGTGTGTGTCCGGTCGGCTCGCAGTGATAAGGACACGTCCGTGCCAAGAAGGCCATGCCTGTCGTAAGCGGCGACTAATGCGTAGGAGTCGAGAGGTGAAGAGTGTATGTGTGTAAGTGCGTATGTGCGTGTGTGTGCGTGTGTGAGTGTGTGTGTGTGTCCAGTCGGCTCTCAGAGATAAGAACACGGCCGTGGCAAGAAGGCCCTGCCTTTCGTAAGAGGCGACTAATGGGTAGGAGTCGAGAGGTGAAGAGTGTATGTGTGTGTGAGTGTGCGTGTGTGCGTGTGTGTGCATGTGTGAGTGTGTGTGTGTATTTGTGTGTGTGAGTGTGTGTGTCCAGTCGGCTCGCAGAGATACGAACACGGCCGTGGCAAGAAGGCCCTGCCTGTCGTAAGAGGCGACTAATGGGTAGGAGTCGAGAGGTGAAGAGTGTATGTGTGTGTGAGTGTGCGTGTGTGTGCGTGTGTGAGTGTGTGTGTGTATTTGTGTGTGTGAGTGTGTGTGTGTCCAGTCGGCTCGCAGAGATAAGAACACGGCCGTGGCAAGAAGGCCCTGCCTGTCGTAAGAGGCGACTAATGGGTAGGAGTCGAGAGGTGAAGAGTGTATGTGTGTGTGAGTGTGCGTGTGTGCGTGTGTGTGCATGTGTGAGTGTGTGTGTGTATTTGTGTGTGTGAGTGTGTGTGTCCAGTCGGCTCGCAGAGATACGAACACGGCCGTGGCAAGAAGGCCCTGCCTGTCCTAAGAGGCGACTAATGGGTAGGAGTCGAGAGGTGAAGCGTGTATGTGTGTGTGTGTGTGTGTGTATGTGTGCAAGTGTGTGTGTGTGTGTGTGTGTGTCCGTTCGGCTCGCAGAGATAGGTATACGTCCGTGGCAAGAAGGCCCTGCCTGTCTTAAGAGGCGACTAATGGATAGGAGTCGAGAGGTGGAGAGTGTGTGCGTGTGCGTGTGCGTGTGGGTGCGTGTGTAAGTGTGTGTGTATGTGTGTGTGTCTTTTTGGCTTGCAGAGATAAAAATACGGCAGAGGCAAGAAGGCCCTGCCTCTTGTAATGGGCGACTAATAAGTAGGAGTCGAGAGGTGAAGAGTGTATGTGTGTGTGTGTGTGCGTGTGTGGGTGTGTGTGTGCGTGTGTGAGTATGTGTGTGTATTAGTTCGGCTTGCAGAAATAAGAACACGACCGAGTCAAGCACACCCTGCCTATCGTAATAGGCGACTAATAGGTAGGAGTCGAGAGGTGAAGAGTGTATGTGTGTGTGTGCGTGTGTGCGTGTGTGTGTGAGTGTGTGAGTATGTGTGTGTGTCCGTTCGGCTTGCAGAGATAAGAACACCCCCAAGGCAAGAAAGCCCTTCCTGTCGTAAGAGGCGACTAATAGGTAGGAGTCAAGAGGTGGAGAGTGTGTGCGTGTGCGTGTGTGCGTGTGTAAGTATGTGTGTGTGTGTCCGTTCGTCTTGCAGAAATAAGAACACGGCCGAGGCAAGAAGGCCCTGCCTGTCGTGAGAGGCGACTAATAGGTAGGATTAGAGAGGTGAAGAATGTATGTGTGTGTGCGTGTGTGCGTGCGTATGTGCGTGTGTGTGTGTGAGTGTGTGTGTGTATGTGTGTGTGTGTGTCCCTTCGCTCGCAGAGATAAGAAAAAAGCGGTGGCAAGAAGGCCATGCCTGTCGTAAGAGGCGACTAATGGATAGGAGTCGAGAGGTGGAGAGTGTGTGCGTGTGCGTGTGCGTGTGCGTGTGCGTGTGTGTGTGTGCGTGTGTGTGTGTGTCCGTTTGGCTTGCAGAGATAAAAACACGGCCGTGGCAAGAAGTCCCTGCCTGTCGTAAGAGGAGAATAATGGGTAGGAGTCGAGAGGTGAAGAGTGTATGTGTGTGTGCGTGTGTGCGTGCGTGTGTGAGTGTGTGTGTATGTGTGTGTGTCAGTGTGTGTGTGTGTGTCCGGTCGGCTCGCAGAGATGAGAACACGGCCGTGGCAAGAAGGCACTGCCTGTCGTTAAGAGGCAACTAATGGGTAGGAGTCGAGAGGTGAAGAGTGTATGTGTGTATGCGTGTGTGCGTGTGTGCGTGTGTGAGTATGTGTGTTTGTTAGTTCGGCTTGCAGAGATAAGAGCACAACCGAGGCAAGAAGGCCCTGCCTATCGTAAGAGGCGACTAATAGGTAGGAGTCGAGAGGTGAAGAGTGTATGTGTGTGTGCGTGTATGCGTGTATGTGTGTTTGTGCGTGTGTGAGTGTGTGTGTATGAGTGTTTGTGTCCGTTCGGCTTGCAGAGATATGAATACGGCCAGGGCAAGAAGACCCTGCCTCTCGTAAGAGGCGACTAAAAGGTAGGGGTAAAGAGATGAAGAGTGTATGTGTGTGTGTGTGTGAGTATGTGTGTTTGTCCGCTCGGCTCGCAGAGATAAGATTACGGCCGTGGCAAGAAGGCCCTACCTGTCTTAAGAGGCGGCTAATGGATAGGAGTCGAGAGGTGGAAAGTGTGTGCGTGTGCGTGTGCGTGTGCGTGGGTACGTGTGTGTGCGTGTGTGCGTGTGTGTGTGTGTGTGTGTTTGTGTGTGCGTGTGTGTGTGTCCGTTCGGCTTGCAGAGATAAGAACACGGCCGTGGCAAGAAGTCCCTGCCTGTCGTAAGAGGAGAATAATGGGTAGAAGTCGAGAGGTGAATAGTGTATGTGTGCTTGCGTGTGTGTGTTTGTGTGTGAGTGTGTGTGTGTGTCCTTTCGGCTCGCAGAGATAAGAATGCGTTCGTTGCAAGAAGGCTCTGCCTGTCTTAAGAGGCGACTAATGGATAGGACTCGAGAGGTGGAGTGTGTGCGTGTGCGTGTGCGTTTGCGTGTGTGCGTTTGTGCCAGTGTGCGTGTGTTTGTGTGTGCGTGTGTGTGTGTCCGGTCAGCTCGCTGAAATGAGAACACGGCCGTGGCAAGAAGGCCCTGCCTGTCGTAAGAGGCGACTAATGGGTAGGAGTCGAGAGGTGAAGAGTGTATGTGTGTGTGTACGTGTGTGCGTGTGTGTGTGCGTGTGTGAGTATGTGTGTGTGTCCGTTCGGCTTGCAGAGATAAGAACACGGCCGTGGCAAGAAGTCCCTGCCTGTCGTAATAGGAGAATAATGGGTAGGAGTCGAGAGGTGAAAAGTGTATGTGTGTGTGTGCGTGTGTGTGAACGTGTGTGTGTGTCAGTGTGTGTGTGTCCGTTTGGCTCGCAGAGATTAGAATACGGCCGAGGCAAGAAGGCCATGCCTGTGTTAAGAGGCGACTAATGGATATTAGTCGAGAGGTGGAGAGTGTGTGCGTGTGCGTGTACGTGTGCGCGTGTGTGCCTGTGTGCGTGTGTTTGTGTGTGCGTGTGTGTGTGTGTGTCCGGTCGGCTCGCAGAGATAAGAACATGGCCGTGGCAAGAAGTCCCTGCCTTTTGAAATAGAAGAATAATGGGTAGGAGTCGAGAGGTGAAGAGTGTATATGTGTGTGTGCGCGTGTGTGCGTGCGTGTCTGTGTTTGTTCTTGTATGTGTGTGTGTGAGTGTGTGTGTGTCCGGTCAGCTCGCACAGATAATAACATGGCCGTGGCAGGAAGGCCCTGCCTGTCGTAAGAGGCGACTAATGGGTAGGGGTCGAGAGGTGAAGAGTGTATGTGTCTTTGTGTGTGTGCGTGTGTTTGTGCGTGTGTGAGTATGTGTGTGTGTATGTGTGTGTGTGTGTCCGTTTGGCTTGCAGAGATAAGAATACGGCCGAGGCAAGAACGCCCTGCCTGTCTTAAGAGGCGACTAATGGATATTAGTCGAGAGGTGGAGAGTGTGTGCGTGTGCGTGTACGTGTGCGCGTGTGTGCCTGTGTGCGTGTGTTTGTGTGTGCGTGTGTGTGTGTGTGTCCTTTCGGCTCGCAGAGATAAGAATACGTCCGTGGCAAGAAGGCCCTGCCTGTCTTAAGAGGCGACTAATGGATAGGAATCGAGAGGTGGAGAATGTGTGCGTGTGCGTGTGTGCGTGTGTGCCTGTGTGCGTGTGTTTGTGTGTGCGTGTGTGTGTGTTTGTTCTTGTATGTGTGTGTGTGAGTGTGTGTGTGTCCGGTCGGCTCGCAGAGATAATAACATGGCCGTGGCAGGAAGTCCCTGCCTGTCGTAAGAGGCGACTAATGGGTAGGAGTCGAGAGGTGAAGAGTGTATATGTGTGTGTGCGCGTGTGTGCGTGCGTGTCTGTGTTTGTTCTTGTATGTGTGTGTGTGAGTGTGTGTGTGTCCGGTCGGCTCGCAGAGATAATAACATGGCCGTGGCAGGAAGTCCCTGCCTGTCGTAAGAGGCGACTAATGGGTAGGAGTCGAGAGGTGAAGAGAGTACGTGAGTGTGTGCGTGTGTGGGTGTGTGTGGGTTTGTGCGTGTGTAAGTGTGTGTGTGTATGTTTGTGTGTGTCCATTCGGCTCGCAGAGATTAGAATACGGCCGAGGCAACAAGGCAATGCCTGTCGTAAGAGGCGACTAATGGGTAGGAGTCGAGAGGTGAAGAATGTATTTGTGTGTGTGTGCGTGTGTGTGCGTGTGTGCGTGCGTGTGTGTGTGAGTGTGTATATGTCCGTTCGGCTTGCAGAGATAAGAATACGGCCGAGGCAAGAATGCCCTGCCTGTCGTAAGTGGCGACTAATTGGTAGGAGTCGAGAGGTGAAAAGTGTTTTTGTGTGTGTGCGAGTGTGTGCGTGTGTGCGTGCTTGTGTGTGTGAGTGTGTATGTGTCCGTTCGGCTTGCAGAGATAAGAATACGCCCGAGGCAAGAAGGATCTGCCTGTCGTAAGTGGCGACTAATTGGTAGGAGTCGAGAGGTGAAGAGTGTATGTGTGTGTTTGTGTGTGCGTGTGTGGGTGTGTGTGTGTGTGTTTGTGCGTGTGTAAGTGTGTGTGTGTGTATGTATGCGTGTCCATTCGGCTCGCAGAGATTAGAATACGGCCGAGGCAAGAAGGCCATGCCTTTCGAAATAGAAGAATAATGGGTAGGAGTCGAGAGGTGAAGAGTGTATATGTGTGTGTGCGCGTGTGTGCGTGCGTGTCTGTGTTTGTTCTTGTATGTGTGTGTGTGAGTGTGTGTGTGTCCGGTCGGCTCGCAGAGATAAGAACGGACACACACACATACACACACACTCACACACGCACACACACGCACACACGCACACACACACATACACTCTTCACCTCTCGACCCCTACCCATTAGTCGCCTCTTAAGACAGGCATGACCTTCTTGCCACGGACGTATTCTTATCTCTGCAAGCCGAACGGACAAACACACATACTCACACACGCACACACACACGCACACACGTACACACACACATACACTCTTCACCTCTCGACTCCTACCCATTAGTCGCCTCTTACGACAGGCAGGGCCTTCTTGCCACGGCCGTGTTCTCATTTCAGCGAGCCGACCGGACACACACAAACACGCCCACACGCACACACACATACATTCTTCACCTCTCGACTCCTACCTATTAGTCGCCTCTTACGATAGGCAGGGACTTTTTGCCACGGCCGTGTTCTTATCTCTGCAAGCCGAACGAACACACACATACTCACACACGCACACACACACGCACACACGCACACACACATACACTCTTCACCTCTCGACTCCTACCTATTAGTCGCCCCTTACAACTGGCAGGGTCTTCTTGCCTTGGCCGTATTCTTATGTTACGATAAATATACTGGCCTAACTTTTATGACTAATTATTCTGTTTTATTGTAGAAATTTCGGTGGAAGTCTAGATTCAAATTATGGTGAATTCTCCAACTTGATGTTCTCGACTATTCCAGTATATCAGGATTTCGTATATAAATACAACATTTTTATATGGAGAGTTAGTTAATTCTGAACACCCGCGCTCGCGAATTTGTCACGTACGGATATTAATAAATTATTGTCAGATAAGTTAATATAAATAAAGAAATAAATTAAATCCGTAAGTGTTATAAATATTGAACCTTTTAATAAATTCACAACAAATGGTGTCAGAAGTGGGATCGAACATAAATTAGACTTATAATAATAATACAAGGGTGATATAAAATAAATTGTGAAAATGGCTACGATTTATGAGCTGACAGTGACTAATTTAAGAAGACATCTTGAAGACAGAGAATTAGCTTCTACCGGAAAAAAGGCTGAGTTAGTCCAACGACTAAAGAACGCTTTGCTAGAAGAAGGACTAGATCCAGAGACTTATATATTTGAAGATGCTGTCCTCTCGTCGATTTCCAAAGTTTCTGGTGACATCGCATCATTAGAGAACAAAGTTTCCGGTGACATCGCATCATTAGAGAACAAAGTTTCCGGTGATATCGCATCATTAGAGAACAAAGTTTCTGGCGATATTTCGAAAGTTTCCGGCGACATCGCTTCTTTAGAAAGCAAAGTTTCTAACGAGATTTCTTCTCTGGAAAGCAAAGTTTCTGCTAACATCTCTAAAGTCACTTCTGAGATGTCTGCTCTTGACGATAGAGTGTCTTCGTTAAAAAACCAAGTTGCTGCCGATATGTTGGCCTTCGAAGAAAAGATATGGAAAGAGATGGAAAGGAAGATGGAGGAAACAGGGACAGCAGAGAGAGGAAACAATCCAATTAGAGTAGAGATAAAAGAAGACGAGACGAAGTGTAAGTTGGAAACACGGCCGAAATTTGAAGGAAGTGGAAGTTCTGTGCATGTCAAAGTTCCAACTTTCGACGGAAAATCGTCATGGAACAACTACATGAAACAGTTCGAATCAGCTGCAAGAGCGAATGGATGGTCTGAAAAAGAAAAGGCTATAAACCTGACTATCGCTCTTCGAGGAGATGCCTTAGATGTGCTTCAGACCATAGCAGTAGAGGAGACCGATGATTTCGAACAACTGAAGAAGAGGTTAAATATGCGATATGGCCACGAACATTTGGAGCATGTATATCAGTCGCAGCTTAAAAATCGTAGACAGAAGAAAGATGAGGCTCTTCAAGAATATGAGGTAGATATTGCCAGATTAGTACGATATGCTTATCCAACAGCTCCCGAAGACATGATGGAAAAATTGGCCGTTCAAACGTTTATTGATGGTCTTCGTGATCATGAAATGCAGAGAACACTACGATTAGCTCGTCACAAGACGCTGGTTGATGTCTTATCCGCCGCCCTCGAATACGAGTCAGCTACGCAGGCCTCTGGCGGGTACAGTAAAGTTAGGACTGTAAAAGAGGAAGGAGATGAAGATAAACTTGACCAGCTCGTTAATATGATGAAAAGCATGACATATAAGAAAACGAAGACCATCAGATGCTGGAATTGTGGCGAAATAGGACACGTACGAAGCTCCTGTAAACACCCTAGGTACGACGCAAATCAAGAAACTCACCATCAGGAAAACTAGAACGGGTCAGCCTTAGGGGGGCAGCTTCGACCCAAAACTTTTCCAAAGACCCTCTCATACTAATAGCTTCTTTGAAATGTCGTGAAGATAGTGTATATGTAGATGGAGAAATAAATGGTAAAAGACATACGTTGTTGGTGGATACCGGAGCGACCAGAACCATTATACGTCCAACAGTTATAAACAGCCGTAAGAAACTGTTACCAACGAGGTTGCGACTTCGGACCGCTACAGGTGAAAATGCCAACATTCATGGAGAAATCCAGGTACAATTGGGAATTGGAGCAGAAAAGTTCGTCCATACTGTTATAGTTGCTGACATCGAAGAGGATGTTATATTAGGAATGGACGTAATGAATATGCATGGATTCCAATTGGATTTTAAGAATAAGGTAATCAAAGTTGGCAACGAGGAGGTATTTCTCCATCCACATAATGACAACACTGTGCAAGCAGCCATTACAGAAGATACAGTCGTGCCTGCGAGAAGCGAAACGATCATAGTAGCGCGGCTACAGGGAATTGTGGACGAAGGGAGACCTGTTATGATGGAGCCTTGGAACCACGACGATGAGGTTGGCCGTGGAATCATAATTGGAAAGGAATTGGTGACTTCGGCTAAAGAAATTCCTGTGAGACTTATCAATGTCAACGACTACCCAGTGACCATAAAGAAAGAGACAAAAGTAGGAACTTGTGTACCTGTGACATCCATAATCCGTCAGGCGACAACATCTGATAATTCCAACGACAAATTCGACCAAATGGTTGCAGTTGCAGGACAGTCTCTAAATCAGATGGAGAAAAGGAAATTAAGGGAATTTCTGCGGCAGTATCGTGATATTTTCGTACCGAAAGGAGGAAAGACGGGAAGAACTACCGTTGTTAAGCATAAAATTGATACTGGTAATGCTAAGCCAATTCGTCAAACAGCTCGACGATTACCACAGGCGAAGAGAGAGGAAGCTGAAACGATTGTTCAGGAAATGAAGAAAGACGGGGTGATAGAACCTTCTACGAGCCCATGGGTCTCTCCGGTGGTCCTGGTTAAGAAGAAAGACGGAACGACGAGGTTCTGTGTGGATTACCGTTTGCTGAACAACGTTACCAAGAAAGATAGTTATCCTCTGCCTCGGATCGATGACACATTGGACACATTGGCTGGAAGTAAATTGTTTTCTACTTTAGATTTGAAGTCTGGATACTGGCAGGTAGAAATGGACCCAGTCGATAAAGAAAAGACAGCCTTCACCACAGGATCTGGATTGTGGCAATTCAACGTTATGCCATTTGGACTTTGTAATGCTCCTGCGACATTTGAGAGGCTTATGGAAAATGTGTTGAGAGGGTTATCTTGGAAAACATGCCTGGTTTATTTAGATGACATAATCGTCTTGGGGGAGACATTCGAAGATCATTTGAGGAATTTAGAAAACGTTTTTAATCGACTTAAAGCTGCCCAATTGATGCTAAACCCCAAGAAGTGCCAGCTATTTCAAGGTAAAGTCAATTATCTGGGTCATATAGTCAGTAAAGAAGGAGTGGCCGTGGATAAGGGAAAAATCGATTCCATTAAGGAATGGCCAAAACCAACTGACAAACATCAAGTGAGAAGTTTTCTTGGACTATGTACTTACTACCGGAGGTTTATTAAGAAGTTTGCAGATATCGCTAAGCCATTAACGCGACTTACAGAGGAAGCAAGAGAATACCGCTGGGATATAGACTGCCAAAATGCCTTTGAGACCTTGAAAAAGCATTTAATAACAGCACCAATTTTAGGGTATCCACTGCCAGAAGGAGAGTTCATCTTAGATACAGATGCAAGTAATGTGGGAATTGGAGGAGTGCTGTCTCAGATTCAAGGAGGACAGGAACGAGTCCTCGGATATTTTAGTAAAGTTCTTTCAAAACCTGAGCGGAATTATTGCGTCACGAGAAGAGAACTTCTGGCAGTAGTGAAATCAGTAGAGCACTTCTATCAATACCTCTATGGAAGAAAGTTTCTAATCCGAACCGACCATGCCGCCCTTAAGTGGTTGATGCAGTTTAAGAATCCAGAGGGTCAGATAGCCAGGTGGATCGAACGACTCCAAGAATACGATTTTAAGATTGAGCACCGGGCCGGAGTTAGCCACAGAAACGCTGATTCTCTTTCCAGAAGGCCATGCTCAGCAGAGTGTTCCCACTGCAACAAAACGGAATCCAAGGAAGCAGCAGTGCTAAGAACGACGATTGTCAACGACGACTGGACGCCTACTAAGATCAGGGAAGAACAAGAGAGAGATCCAGTTATACAGAAAATCCGAAAATGGAAAGAGGAAAACCGTCGACCACCTTGGCAGGAAATATCAAACCTATGCTCAGTAGTTAAGACGTATTGGGCCCAGTGGGACTCATTTATCATCGAAGATGGCTTGCTTAAACGAGTCCTGGAAAATGATGACGGTTCAGAGAAGAGAAGACAGTTGGTGATCCCAAAGAGCAGAATAGCCGAAGTACTTCGTCAGTTACACGACAGTCCATCGGGAGGGCATTTTGGTGTAAGGAAAACCCTTCAGCGAATTCGGGAACGGTTTTATTGGATGAACAGTTCCGACGATGTAAAAGACTGGTGTAAGAAATGTACTATTTGTGCCACGAGTAACGGGCCTTACCGAAAAAGGAGAGCTCCTATGAGACAATATAATGTTGGAAGCCCGTTTGAAAGAATAGCTTTGGACATCGCTGGGCCATTTCCAGAAAGTGAAAATGGAGGCAAGTACATGCTGGTAGTAATGGATTACTTCAGTAAGTGGGTCGAGATTTACGCACTTCCAGACCAGAAGGCCGCCACCGTTGCAGATAAGTTGATCCAAGAATATATCAGCCGATTTGGAGTGCCTTTGGAGATCCATAGTGACCAAGGCAGGAACTTCGAAAGCGATCTATTCCAAGGAATATGTGATAGACTAGGCATGAAGAAAACAAGAACTACAGCATATCATCCGCAATCTGATGGTATGGTAGAACGGATGAATAGGACAGTTGGCAAATATTTGACAAAGATGGTGTCCGATCATCAGCGAGACTGGGACCAATACCTTCCGTTCTTCACAATGGCCTACAGATCTGCTGTTAACGAATCAACAGGCCAGACACCAGCGAAAGTCCTATTCGGACGCGAAATGCGACTACCTTGTGATCTAGAGTTTGGGTGTCGACCTGGAGAAGATGTAGCAGGTGAAGATTATGTGATCGAATTACGAAGAAGAATGGACGATGTACATGAGTTGGTCCGTTCCCACCTTCAGATCGCTAGCGACCGAATGAAGAAACGGTACGATACACAAGCCGAAAAGGGTTGCTTTAAGAAGAACGACAAAGTATGGCTGTATAATCCCAAGAAGCGAAAAGGTTGTTCTCCCAAATTGCAGCAGTTTTGGGAAGGTCCATACCTCATTATGGAGAAGATCAACGATGTCATCTACCGAATAAGCAAGATTCCGAAGGGAAAGCCGATGATAGTACATCATAACCGGCTGGCGTCTTTCGAAGGTGACCACGACGTAGATGAAGAAGTGGAAGTAAACCAAGTCCACGATGTGTCTGACCTCACGTTTGAGGAATTCATGGGTGCCTATGGAGGTACCGGTAAAGCGAGACATGGTGTTACCACTGAAGAAAAGCAAGATCTACTCGCGCTCCCCGATGACTACTCGCTGGCCCTCACCATCCCGGCCAGTATCAAAGACGCACCAGGGTTGGCATCCGTCTTTCGAAGGAAGTTTGGTCGAGTTGCAGAACTTCAATGCCAGGTGCCAGCTCCCGGTAAAACCTTGAAACTCCAAGATGCATCACGTTACCTTTTCTACCTGGTAACAAAAGACACTGCCCGTGACCAACCTACCTACCGAGATGTATGGGAAGCCTTACTTCAATTGAGAGAGCACGTACTAGAGTCCGACGTGCAAAAGTTAGCCATGCCAAAGTTGGAGTGCCGCCAATTAGATTGGAGGGTTATCCGAAATATGGTGGAGGAGATCTTTAAAGACACCGAAGTCCAGGTGTTAGTCTGTTGCAATCCGCATAGTTACTGGTGCGGAGAGAAAACCGTCCCTTGTCATTTTTATACAACTGGAAGTTGTAAAAGAGGGTCCAGTTGCCGATACCAGCATACAGTTCCGGTTCCAGTCCCGACAAGGTTCCAGGAGGAACCATCTTTTAAGAGGGGGGCAATGTTACGATAAATATACTGGCCTAACTTTTATGACTAATTATTCTGTTTTATTGTAGAAATTTCGGTGGAAGTCTAGATTCAAATTATGGTGAATTCTCCAACTTGATGTTCTCGACTATTCCAGTATATCAGGATTTCGTATATAAATACAACATTTTTATATGGAGAGTTAGTTAATTCTGAACACCCGCGCTCGCGAATTTGTCACGTACGGATATTAATAAATTATTGTCAGATAAGTTAATATAAATAAAGAAATAAATTAAATCCGTAAGTGTTATAAATATTGAACCTTTTAATAAATTCACAACACTTACCTCTGCAAGCCAGACGGACACACACACATACACACACAATCACACACGCACACACTAGCACACACACACATACACTCTTCACCTCTCGACTCCTACCCATTAGTCGCCTCTTAAGACAGGCAGAGCCTTCTTGCAACGAACGCATTCTTATCTCTGCGAGCCGAAAGGACACGCACACACACTCACACACAAACACACACACGCAAGCACACATACACTATTCACCTCTCGACTTCTACCCATTATTCTCCTTTTACGACAGGCAGGGACTTCTTGCCACGGCCGTGTTCTTATCTCTGCAAGCCGAACGGACACACACACACGCACACACAAACACACACACACACGCACCCACGCACACGCATACGCACACGCACACACTCTCCACCTCTCGACTCCTATCCATTAGCCGCCTCTTAAGACAGGTAGGGCCTTCTTGCCACGGTTGTAATCTTATCTCTGCGAGCCGAGCGGACAAACACACACACTCACACACACACACACATACACTCTTCACCTCTCGACCCCTACCTTTTACTCGCCTCTTACGAGAGGCAGGGCCTTCTTGCCCCGGCCGTATTCATATCTCTGCAAGCCGAACGGACACACACACTCATACACACACACTCACACACGCACAAACACACATACACGCACACACGCACACACACATACACTCTTCACCTCTCGACTCCTACCAATTAGTCGCTCCATACAGCAAGCATGGCCTTCTTGCCACGGCCGTATTCTTATCTCTGCAAGCCGAACGGACACACTTATACACACACACGCACAAACACACACACGCACACACGCACACACACATACACTCTTCACCTCTCGACTCCTACCTTTTAGTCGCCTCTTACGATAAGCAGGGCCTTCCTGCCGCGGTCGTGTTCTCATCTCTGCAAGCCAAACTAACACACACACATACTCACACACGCACACACACACACACACACGCACAAACGCACACACACATACACTCTTCACCTCTCGACTCCTACTTATTAGTCGACCCTTACAAGAGGCAGGGCCTTCTGGCCTCAGCCGTATTCTTATCTCTGCAAGCCAAACGGACACACACACATACACACACACTCACACACGCCCACACACGCACACACGCACACACACACACACATACACTCTTCACCTCTCGACTCCTACCCATTATTCTCCTCTTACGACAGGCAGGGACTTCTTGCCACGGCCGTGTTCTTATCTCTGCAAGCCAAACGGACACACACACATACTCACACACGCACACACACACGCACACACGCACACACACACATACACTCTTCACCTCTCGACTCCTACCTATTAGTCGCCCCTTACAACTGGCAGGGTCTTCTTGCCTTGGCCGTATTCTTACCTCTGCAAGCCAGACGGACACACACATACACACACACTCACACACGCACACACACACATACACTCTTCACCTCTTGACCCCTACCCATTAGTCGCCTCTTACGACAGGCAGGGCCTTCCTGCCACGGCCATGTTCTTATCTCTGCGAGCCGACCGGACACACACACACTCACACACACACATACAAGAACAAACACAGACACGCACGCACACACGCGCACACACACATATACACTCTTCACCTCTCGACTCCTACCCATTATTCTTCTATTTCGAAAGGCATGGCCTTCTTGCCTCGGCCGTATTCTAATCTCTGCGAGCCGAATGGACACGCATACATACACACACACACACACTTACACACGCACAAACACACACACACACCCACACACGCACACACAAACACACACATACACTCTTCACCTCTCGACTCCTACCAATTAGTCGCCACTTACGACAGGCAGATCCTTCTTGCCTCGGGCGTATTCTTATCTCTGCAAGCCGAACGGACACATACACACTCACACACACAAGCACGCACACACGCACACACTCGCACACACACAAAAACACTTTTCACCTCTCGACTCCTACCAATTAGTCGCCACTTACGACAGGCAGGGCATTCTTGCCTCGGCCGTATTCTTATCTCTGCAAGCCGAACGGACATATACACACTCACACACACACGCACGCACACACGCACACACACGCACACACACACAAATACATTCTTCACCTCTCGACTCCTACCCATTAGTCGCCTCTTACGACAGGCATTGCCTTGTTGCCTCGGCCGTATTCTAATCTCTGCGAGCCGAATGGACACACACAAACATACACACACACACTTACACACGCACAAACCCACACACACCCACACACGCACACACTCACGTACTCTCTTCACCTCTCGACTCCTACCCATTAGTCGCCTCTTACGACAGGCAGGGACTTCCTGCCACGGCCATGTTATTATCTCTGCGAGCCGACCGGACACACACACACTCACACACACACACATACAAGAACAAACACAGACACGCACGCACACACGCGCACACACACATATACACTCTTCACCTCTCGACTCCTACCCATTAGTCGCCTCTTACGACAGGCAGGGACTTCCTGCCACGGCCATGTTATTATCTCTGCGAGCCGACCGGACACACACACACTCACACACACACATACAAGAACAAACACACACACACACGCACACACAAACACACGCACACAGGCACACACGCACACACGCACACGCACACATTCTCCACCTCTCGATTCCTATCCATTAGTCGCCTCTTAAGACAGGCAGGGCCTTCTTGCCACGGACGTATTCTTATCTCTGCGAGCCGAAAGGACACACACACACACACGCACACACAAACACACGCACACAGGCACACACGCGCACACGTACACGCACACGCACACACTCTCCACCTCTCGACTAATATCCATTAGTCGCCTCTTAAGACAGGCAGGGCGTTCTTGCCTCGGCCGTATTCTTATCTCTGCAAGCCAAACGGACACACACACACACATACACACACACATACTCACACACGCACAAACACACGCACACACACAAAGACACATACACTCTTCACCTCTCGAACCCTACCCATTAGTCGCCTCTTACGACAGGCAGGGCCTTCCTGCCACGGCCATGTTATTATCTCTGCGAGCTGACCGGACACACACACACTCACACACACACATACAAGAACAAACACAGACACGCACGCACACACGCGCACACACACATATACACTCTTCACCTCTCGACTCCTACCCATTATTCTTCTATTTCAAAAGGCAGGGACTTCTTGCCACGGCCATGTTCTTATCTCTGCGAGCCGACCGGACACACACACACACACGCACACACAAACACACGCACACAGGCACACACGCGCACACGTACACGCACACGCACACACTCTCCACCTCTCGACTAATATCCATTAGTCGCCTCTTAACACAGGCATGGCCTTCTTGCCTCGGCCGTATTCTAATCTCTGCGAGCCAAACGGACACACACACACTGACACACACACACGTTCACACACACGCACACACACACATACACTTTTCACCTCTCGACTCCTATCCATTATTCTCCTATTACGACAGGCAGGGACTTCTTGCCACGGCCGTGTTCTTATCTCTGCAAGCCGAACGGACACACACACATACTCACACACGCACACACACACGCACACACGTACACACACACATACACTCTTCACCTCTCGACTCCTACCCATTAGTCGCCTCTTACGACAGGCAGGGCCTCCTTGCCACGGCCGTGTTCTCATTTCAGCGAGCTGACCGGACACACACACACACGCACACACAAACACACGCACACTGGCACAAACGCACACACGCAAACGCACACGCACACGCACACACTCCACCTCTCAAGTCCTATCCATTAGTCGCCTCTTAAGACAGGCAGAGCCTTCTTGCAACGAACGCATTCTTATCTCTGCGAGCCGAAAGGACACACACACACACTCACACACAAACACACACACGCAAGCACACATACACTATTCACCTCTCGACTTCTACCCATTATTCTCCTCTTACGACAGGCAGGGACTTCTTGCCACGGCCGTGTTCTTATCTCTGCAAGCCGAACGGACACACACACACGCACACACAAACACACACACACACACACGCACACACGCACACACACGTACCCACGCACACGCACACGCACACGCACACACTTTCCACCTCTCGACTCCTATCCATTAGCCACCTCTTAAGACAGGTAGGGCCTTCTTGCCACGGCCGTAATCTTATCTCTGCGAGCCGAGCGGACAAACACACATACTCACACACACACACACACATACACTCTTCATCTCTTTCCCCCTACCTTTTAGTCGCCTCTTACGAGAGGCAGGACCTTCTTGCCCTGGCCGTATTCATATCTCTGCAAGCCGAACGGACACAAACACTCATACACACACACTCACACACGCACAAACACACATACACGCATACACGCACACACACATACACTCTTCACCTCTCGACTCCTACCTATTAGTCGCCTCTTACGATAGGCAGGGCCTTCTTGCCTCGGTTGTGCTCTTATCTCTGCAAGCCGAACTAACAAACACACATACTCACACACGCACACACGCACACACGCATACACACATACACTCTTCACCTCTCGACTCCTACCCATTAGTTGCCTCTTAACGACAGGCAGTGCCTTCTTGCCACGGCCGTGTTCTCATCTCTGCGAGCCGACCGGACACACACACACACACTGACACACACACATACACACACACTCACACACGCACGCACACACGCACACACACATACACTCTTCACCTCTCGACTCCTACCCATTATTCTCCTCTTACGACAGGCAGGGACTTCTTGCCACGGCCGTGTTTTTATCTCTGCAAGCCAAACGGACACACACACACACGCACACACACACACGCACACGCACACGCACACGCACACACTCTCCACCTCTCGACTCCTATCCATTAGTCGCCTCTTACGACAGGCATGGCCTTCTTGCCACCGCTTTTTTCTTATCTCTGCGAGCGAAGGGACACACACACATACACACACACACTCACACACACACACGCACATACGCACGCACACACGCACACACACATACATTCTTCACCTCTCTAATCCTACCTATTAGTTGCCTCTCACGACAGGCAGGGCCTTCTTGCCTCGGCCGTGTTCTTATTTCTGCAAGACGAACGGACACACACACACATACTTACACACGCACACACGCACACGCACACACTCTCCACCTCTTGACTCCTACCTATTAGTCGCCTCTTACGACAGGAAGGGCCTTCTTGCCTTGGGGGTGTTCTTATCTCTGCAAGCCGAACGGACACACACACATACTCACACACTCACACACACACGCACACACGCACACACACACATACACTCTTCACCTCTCGACTCCTACCTATTAGTCGCCTATTACGATAGGCAGGGCCTGCTTGACTCGGTCGTATTCTTATTTCTGCAAGCCGAACTAATACACACACATACTCACACACGCACACACACACCCACACACGCACACACACACACATACACTCTTCACCTCTCGACTCCTACTTATTAGTCGCCCATTACAAGAGGCAGGGCCTTCTTGCCTCTGCCGTATTTTTATCTCTGCAAGCCAAAAAGACACACACACATACACACACACTTACACACGCACCCACACGCACACGCACACGCACACACTCTCCACCTCTCGACTCCTATCCATTAGTCACCTCTTAAGACAGGCAGGGCCTTCTTGCCACGGACGTATACCTATCTCTGCGAGCCGAACGGACACACACACACACACACACTTGCACACATACACACACACACACACATACACGCTTCACCTCTCGACTCCTCCCCATTAGTCGCTCCTTACAGCAAGCATGGCCTTCTTGCCACGGACGTATTCTTATCTCTGCGAGCCGAAGGGATACACACACACATACACACACACACGCACACACGCACACACACACATACACTCTTCACCTCTTGACTCCTACCTATTAGTCGCCTCTTACGATAGGCAGGGCCTTCTTGCCTCGGTCGTGCTCTTATCTCTGCAAGCCGAACGGACACACACACACACATACACACACACTCTCACACGCACACACACGCACATACGCACACACATATACACTCTTCACCACTCGACTCCTACCCATTAGTCGCCTCTTACGACAGGCAGGGCCTTCTTGCCACGGCCGTGTTCGTATCTCTGCGAGCCGACTGGACACACACACACTCACACACACAAATACACACACACACTCACACACGCACACACACGCACACTCACACACACATACACTCTTCACCTCTCGACTCCTACCCATTAGTCGCCTCTTACGACAGGCAGGGCCTTCTTGCCACGGCCGTGTTCTTATCTCTGCGAGCCGACTGGACACACACACACTCACACACACAAAAACACACACACTCACACACGCACACACACGCACACTCACACACACATACACTCTTCACCTCTCGACTCCTACCCATTAGTCGCCTCTTACGACAGGCAGGGCCTTCTTGCCACGGCCGTGTTCGTATCTCTGCGAGCCGACTGGACACACACACTCACACACACAAATACACACACACACTCACACATGCACACACACGCACACACGCACACTCACACACACATACACTCTTCACCTCTCGACTCCTACCCATTAGTCGCCTCTTACGAAAGGCAGGGCCTTCTTGCCACGGCCGTGTTCTTATCTCTGAGAGCCGACTGGACACACACACACACACTCACACACGCACACACACGCACATACGCACTTACACACATACACTCTTCACCTCTCGACTCCTACGCATTAGTCGCCGCTTACGACAGGCAGGGCCTTCTTGGCACGGACGTGTCCTTATCACTGCGAGCCGACCGGACACACACACTCACACACGCACACACACACGCACACACGCACACACACACGTACACTCTTCACCTCTCGCCTCCTACACATTAGTTGCCTCTTACGACGGGCATGGCCTTCTTGCCTCGGCCGTATTCTAATCTCTGCGAGCCGAATGGACACGCATACATACACACACACACACTTACACACGCACAAACACACACACACACACCCACACACGCACACACACACATACACATACACTCTTCACCTCTCGACTCCTACCAATTAGTCGCCACTTGCGACAGGCAGGGCCTTCTTGCCTCGGCCGTATTCTTATCTCTGCAAGCCGAACGGACACGTACACGCTCACACACACACGCACGCACACACGCACACACACGCACACACACAAAAACACTTTTCACCTCTCGACTCCTACCAATTAGTCGCCACTTACGACAGGCAGGGCATTCTTGCCTCGGCCGTATTCTTATCTCTGCAAGCCGAACGGACATATACACACTCACACACACACGCACGCACACACGCACACACACGCACACACACACACACAAATACATTCTTCACCTCTCGACTCCTACCCATTAGTCGCCTCTTACGACAGGCATTGCCTTGTTGCCTCGGCCGTATTCTAATCTCTGCGAGCCGAATGGACACACACAAACATACACACACACACACTTACACACGCACAAACCCACACACACCCACACACTCACGTACTCTCTTCACCTCTCGACTCCTACCCATTAGTCGCCTCTTACGACAGGCAGGGACTTCTTGCCACGGCCGTGTTCTTATCTCTGCAAGCCGAACGGAGACACACACACGCACACACAAACACACGCACACAGGCACACACGCACACACGCACACACGCACACGCACACATTCTCCACCTCTCGATTCCTATCCATTAGTCGCCTCTTAAGACAGGCAGGGCCTTCTTGCCACGGACGTATTCTTATCTCTGCGAGCCGAAAGGACACACACACACACACACCCACACACAAACACACGCACACAGACACACACGCACACACGCACACCTACACGCACACGCACACACTCTCCACCTCTCGACTAATATCCATTAGTCGCCTCTTAAGACAGGCAGGGCGTTCTTGCCTCGGCCGTATTCTTATCTCTGCAAGCCAAACGGACACACACACACACATACACACACACATACTCACACACGCACAAACACACGCACACACACAAAGACACATACACTCTTCACCTCTCAACTCCTATTCATTAGTCGCCTCTTACGACAGGCAGGGACTTCTTGCCACGGCCGTGTTCTTATCTCTGCGAGCCGAACGGACACACACACATACACACACACGCACACACACACGCACACACGCACCCACACACATACTCTCTTCACCTCTCGACTCCTACTTATTAGTCGCCCACTCTTCGCCTCTCGACTCCTATCCATTAGTCGCCCCGTACGATTTGCATCGCTTTCTTGCCACGGCTGTTTTCTTATCTCTGCGAGCCGAAGGGACACACACACATACATACACACACACTCACAAACACACACACACACGCACGCACACACGCACACACACATACACTCACACACACACAAACACGCCCACACGCACACACACATACATTCTTCACCTCTCGACTCCTACCTATTAGTGGCCTCTTACGATAGGCAGGGCCTTCTTGCCTCGGTCGTGTTTTTATCTCTGCAAGCCGAACTAACACACACACATACTCACACACGCACACACACACGCACACACGCACACACACATACACTTTTCACCTCTCGACTCCTACTTATTAGTCGCCCACTCTTCGCCTCTCGACTCCTATCCATTAGTCGCCTCGTACGATTTGCATCGCTTTCTTGCCACGGCCGTGTTCTTATCTCTGCGAGCCGAAGGGACACACACACATGCTCACACGCACACACGCACACACACATACACTCTTCACCTCTCGACTCCTACCTATTAGTCGCCCCTTACAACTGGCAGGGTCTTCTTGCCTTGGCCGTATTCTTACCTCTGCAAGCCGAACGGACACACACACATACTCACACACGCTCACACACACGCACACACGTACACACACACATACACTCTTCACCTCTCGACTCCTACCCATTAGTCGCCTCTTACGACAGGCAGGGCCTCCTTGCCACGGCCGTGTTCTCATTTCAGCGAGCCGACCGGACACACACACACACGCACACACAAACACACGCACACAGGCACAAACGCACACACGCAAACGCACACGCACACGCACACACTCTCCACCTCTCGAGTCCTATCCATTAGTCGCCTCTTAAGACAGGCAGAGCCTTCTTGCAACGAACGCATTCTTATCTCTGCGAGCCGAAAGGACACGCACACACACTCACACACAAACACACACACGCAAGCACACATACACTATTCACCTCTCGACTTCTACCCATTATTCTCCTCTTACGACAGGCAGGGACTTCTTGCCACGGCCGTGTTTTTATCTCTGCAAGCCGAACGGACACACACACGCACACACAAATACACACACACACGCACACACGCACACACACGCACCCACGCACACGCACACGCACACGCACACACTCTCCACCTCTCGACTCCTATCCATTAGCCGCCCCTTAAGACAGGTAGGGCCTTCTTGCCACGGCCGTAATCTTATCTCTGCGAGCCGAGCGGACAAACACACACACTCACACACACACACACACATACACTCTTCACCTCTCGACCCCTACCTTTTAGTCGCCTCTTACGAGAGGCATGGCCTTCTTGCCACGGCCGTATTCTTATCTCTGCAAGCCGAACGGACACACACACTCATACACACACACTCACACACGCACAAACACACACACATACACACACGCACACACACATACACTCTTCACCTCTCGACTCCTACCTTTTAGTCGCCTCTTACGATAAGCAGGGCCTTCTTGCCGCGGTCGTGTTCTCATCTCTGCAAGCCAAACTAACACACACACATACTCACACACGCACACACACACACACACGCACACACGCACACACACATACACTCTTCACCTCTCGACTCCTACTTATTAGTCGACCCTTACAAGAGGCAGGGCCTTCTGGCCTCGGCCGTATTCTTATCTCTGCAAACCAAACGGACACACACACATACACACACACTCACACACGCCCACACACGCACACACGCACACACACACACACATACACTCTTCACCTCTCGACTCCTACCCATTATTCTCCTCTTACGACAGGCAGGGACTTCTTGCCACGGCCGTGTTCTTATCTCTGCAAGCCGAACGGACACACACACATACTCACACACGCACACACACACGCACACACGCACAAACACACATACACTCTTCACCTCTCGACTCCTACCTAT
The DNA here is from genome assembly GCF_040954645.1 of Diabrotica undecimpunctata. NCBI lineage: Eukaryota > Metazoa > Arthropoda > Insecta > Coleoptera > Chrysomelidae > Diabrotica > Diabrotica undecimpunctata. Next base: position 337,034 of record NW_027311888.1, on the reverse strand, counting down.
TAGTCGCCCCTTACAACTGGCAGGGTCTTCTTGCCTTGGTCGTATTCTTACCTCTGCAAGCCAGACGGACACACACATACACACACACTCACACACATACACTCTTCACCTCTCGACTCCTACCTATTAGTCGCCCCTTACAACTGGCAGGGTCTTCTTGCCTTGGCCGTATTCTTACCTCTGCAAGCCAGACGGACACACACACATACACACACACTCACACACGCACACACACACGTACACACGCACACACACACATACACTCTTCACCTCTCGACCCCTACCCATTAGTCGCCTCTTACGACAGGCAGGGCCTTCCTGCCACGGCCATGTTCTTATCTCTGCGAGCCGACCGGACACACACACACTCACACACACTCACACATACAAGAACACACACAGACACGCACGCACACACGCGCACACACACATATACACTCTTCACCTCTCGACTCCTACCCATTTTTCTTCTATTTCGAAAGGCAGGGACTTCTTGCCACGGCCATGTTCTTATCTCTGCGAGCCGACCGGACACACACACTCACACACACACATACAAGAACACACACACACGCACGCACACACGCGCACACACACATATACACTCTCCACCTTTCGACTCCTATCCATTAGTCGCCTCTTAAGACAGGCATGGCCTTCTTGCCTCGGCCGTATTCTAATCTCTGCGAGCCAAACGGACACACACACACACTGACACACACACACGTTCACACACACACTTACACACGTACGCACACACGCACACACACACATACACTTTTCACCTCTCGACTCCTACCCATTATTCTCCTATTACGACAGGCAGGGACTTCTTGCCACGGCCGTGTTCTTATCTCTGCAAGCCGAACGGACACACACACATACTCACACACGCACACACACACGCACACACGTACACACACACATATACTCTTCACCTCTCGACTCCTACCCATTAGTCGCCTCTTACGACAGGCAGGGCCTTCTTGCCACGGCCGTGTTCTCATTTCAGCGAGCCGACCGGACACACACACACACGCACACACAAACACACGCACACAGGCACAAACGCACACACGCAAACGCACACGCACACGCACACACTCTCCACCTCTCGAGTCCTATCCATTAGTCGCCTCTTAAGACAGGCAGAGCCTTCTTGCAACGAACGCATTCTTATCTCTGCGAGCCGAAAGGACACACACACACACACTCACACACAAACACACACACGCAAGCACACATACACTATTCACCTCTCGACTTCTACCCATTATTCTCCTCTTACGACAGGCAGGGACTTCTTGCCACGGCCGTAATCTTATCTCTGCGAGCCGAGCGGACAAACACACACACTCACACACACACACACACACATACACTCTTCACCTCTCGACCCCTACCTTTTAGTCGCCTCTTACGAGAGGCAGGGCCTTCTTGCCCCGGCCGTATTCATATCTCTGCAAGCCGAACGGACACACACACTCATACACACACACTCACACACGCACAAACACACATACACGCACACACGCACACACACATACACTCTTCACCTCTCGACTCCCACCAATTAGACGCTCCTTACAGCAAGCATGGCCTTCTTGCCACGGCCGTATTCTTATCTCTGCAAGCCGAACGGACACACACACTCATACACACACACTCACACACGCACAAATACACACACGCACACACGCACACACACATACACTCTTCACCTCTCGACTCCTACCTTTTAGTCGCCTCTTACGATAAGCAGGGCCTTCTTGCCGCGGTCGTGTTCTCATCTCTGCAAGCCAAACTAACACACACACATACTCACACACGCACACACACACTCACACGCACACACGCACATACACATACACTCTTCACCTCTCGACTCCTACTTATTAGTCGACCCTTACAAGAGGCAGGGCCTTCTGGCCTCGGCCGTATTCTTATCTCTGCAAGCCAAACGGACACACACACATACACACACACTCACACACGCCCACACACGCACACACGCACACACACACACACACATACACTCTTCACCTCTCGACCCCTACCCATTAGTCGCCTCTTACGACAGGCAGGGCCTTCCGGCCACGGCCATGTTCTTATCTCTGCGAGCCGACCGGACACACATACACTCACACACACACATACAAGAACACACACAGACACGCACGCACACACGCGCACACACACACATATACACTCTTCACCTCTAGACTCCTACCCATTATTCTCCTCTTACGACAGGCAGGGACTTCTTGCCACGGCCGTGTTCTTATCTCTGCAAGCCGAACGGACACACACACATACTCACACACGCACACACACACATACACACACACTCACACACATACACTCTTCACCTCTCGACTCCTACCTATTAGTCGCCCCTTACAACTGGCAGGGTCTTCTTGCCTTGGCCGTATTCTTACCTCTGCAAGCCAGACGGACACACACACATACACACACACTCACACACGCACACACACACGCACACACGCACACACACACATACACTCTTCACCTCTCGACCCCTACCCATTAGTCGCCTCTTACGACAGGCAGGGCCTTCCTGCCACGGCCATGTTCTTATCTCTGCGAGCCGACCGGACACACACACACTCACACACACTCACACATACAAGAACACACACAGACACGCACGCACACACGCGCACACACACATATACACTCTTCACCTCTCGACTCCTACCCATTTTTCTTCTATTTCGAAAGGCAGGGACTTCTTGCCACGGCCATGTTCTTATCTCTGCGAGCCGACCGGACACACACACTCACACACACACATACAAGAACACACACACACGCACGCACACACGCGCACACACACATATACACTCTCCACCTTTCGACTCCTATCCATTAGTCGCCTCTTAAGACAGGCATGGCCTTCTTGCCTCGGCCGTATTCTAATCTCTGCGAGCCAAACGGACACACACACACACTGACACACACACACGTTCACACACACACTCACACACGTACGCACACACGCACACACACACATACACTTTTCACCTCTCGACTCCTACCCATTATTCTCCTATTACGACAGGCAGGGACTTCTTGCCACGGCCGTGTTCTTATCTCTGCAAGCCGAACGGACACACACACATACTCACACACGCACACACACACGCACACACGTACACACACACATACACTCTTCACCTCTCGACTCCTACCCATTAGTCGCCTCTTACGACAGGCAGGGCCTTCTTGCCACGGCCGTGTTCTCATTTCAGCGAGCCGACCGGACACACACACACACGCACACACAAACACACGCACACAGGCACAAACGCACACACGCAAACGCACACGCACACGCACACACTCTCCACCTCTCGAGTCCTATCCATTAGTCGCCTCTTAAGACAGGCAGAGCCTTCTTGCAACGAACGCATTCTTATCTCTGCGAGCCGAAAGGACACACACACACTCACACACAAACACACACACGCAAGCACACATACACTATTCACCTCTCGACTTCTACCCATTATTCTCCTCTTACGACAGGCAGGGACTTCTTGCCACGGCCGTGTTTTTATCTCTGCAAGCCGAACGGACACACACACACGCACACACAAACACACACACACACGCACACACGCACACACGCACACACGCACACACACGCACCCACGCACACGCACACGCACACGCACACACTCTCCACCTCTCGACTCCTATCCATTAGCCGCCTCTTAAGACAGGTAGGGCCTTCTTGCCACGGCCGTAATCTTATCTCTGCGAGCCGAGCGGACAAACACACACACACACACACACACACACACATACACTCTTCACCTCTCGACCCCTACCTTTTAGTCGCCTCTTACGAGAGGCAGGGCCTTCTTGCCCCGGCCGTATTCATATCTCTGCAAGCCGAACGGACACACACACTCATACACACACACTCACACACGCACAAACACACATACACGCACACACGCACACACACATACACTCTTCACCTCTCGACTCCTACCAATTAGTCGCTCCTTACAGCAAGCATGGCCTTCTTGCCACGGCCGTATTCTTATCTCTGCAAGCCGAACGGACACACACACTCATACACACACACTCACACACGCACAAATACACACACGCACACACGCACACACACATACACTCTTCACCTCTCGACTCCTACCTTTTAGTCGCCTCTTACGATAAGCAGGGCCTTCTTGCCGCGGTCGTGTTCTCATCTCTGCAAGCCAAACTAACACACACACATACTCACACACGCACACACACACACACACGCACACACGCACATACACATACACTCTTCACCTCTCGACTCCTACTTATTAGTCGACCCTTACAAGAGGCAGGGCCTTCTGGCCTCGGCCGTATTCTTATCTCTGCAAGCCAAACGGACACACACACATACACACACACTCACACACGCCCACACACGCACACACGCACACACACACACACATACACTCTTCACCTCTCGACCCCTACCCATTAGTCGCCTCTTACGACAGGCAGGCCCTTCCGGCCACGGCCATGTTCTTATCTCTGCGAGCCGACCGGACACACATACACTCACACACACACATACAAGAACACACACAGACACGCACGCACACACGCGCACACACACACATATACACTCTTCACCTCTAGACTCCTACCCATTATTCTCCTATTACGACAGGCAGGGACTTCTTGCCACGGCCGTGTTCTTATCTCTGCAAGCCGAACGGACACACACACACACACACGCACACACACACGCACACGCACACACTCTCCACCTCTCGACTCCTACCCATTAGTCGCCTCTTACGACAGGCAGGGCCTTCTTGCCTCGGCCGTATTCTTATCTCTGCAAGCCAAACAGACACACACACACAAATACACACACATACTCACACACGCACAAACACACGCACACACACAAAGACACATACACTCTTCACCTCTCGACTCCTACCCATTATTCCCCTCTTACGACAGGAAGGGACTTCTTGCAACGAACGCATTCTTATCTCTGCGAGCCGAAAGGACACACACACACACTCACACACAAACACACACACGCAAGCACACATACACTATTCACCTCTCGACTTCTACCCATTATTCTCCTCTTACGACAGGCAGGGACTTCTTGCCACGGCCGTGTTTTTATCTCTGCAAGCCGAACGGACACACACACACGCACACACAAACACACACACACACGCACACACGCACACACGCACACACACGCACCCACGCACACGCACACGCACACGCACACACTCTCCACCTCTCGACTCCTATCCATTAGCCGCCTCTTAAGACAGGTAGGGCATTCTTGCCACGGGCGTAATCTTATCTCTGCGAGCCGAGCGGACAAACACACACACTCACACACACACACACACATACACTCTTCACCTCTCGACCCCTACCTTTTAGTCGCCTCTTACGAGAGGCAGGGCCTTCTTGCCCCGGCCGTATTCATATCTCTGCAAGCCGAACGGACACACACACTCATACACACACACTCACACACGCACAAACACACATACACGCACACACGCACACACACATACACTCTTCACCTCTCGACTCCTACCAATTAGTCGCTCCTTACAGCAAGCATGGCCTTCTTGCCACGGCCGTATTCTTATCTCTGCAAGCCGAACGGACACACACACTCATACACACACACTCACACACGCACAAATACACACACGCACACACGCACACACACATACACTCTTCACCTCTCGACTCCTACCCATTATTCTCCTATTACGACAGGCAGGGACTTCTTGCCACGGCCGTGTTCTTATCTCTGCAAGCCGAACGGACACACACACACACACGCACACACACACGCACACGCACACACTCTCCACCTCTCGACTCCTACCCATTAGTCGCCTCTTACGACAGGCAGGGCCTTCTTGCCTCGGCCGTATTCTTATCTCTGCAAGCCAAACGGACACACACACACAAATACACACACATACTCACACACGCACAAACACACGCACACACACAAAGACACATACACTCTTCACCTCTCGACTCCTACCCATTATTCCCCTCTTACGACAGGCAGGGACTTCTTGCCACGGCCGTGTTCTTATCTCTGCAAGCCGAACGGACACACACACACACACGCACACGCACACGCACACGCACACACTCTTCACCTCTCGACTCCTACCCATTATTCCCCTCTTAGGACAGGCAGGGACTTCTTGCCACGGCCGTGTTCTTATCTCTGCAAGCCGAACGGACACACACATACACACACACACTCACACACACACGCACATACGCACACACACATACATTCTTCACCTCTCGACTCCTACCGATTAGTCGTCTCTCACGACAGGCAGGGTCTTCTTGCCTCGGCCGTGTTCTTATCTCTGCGAGCCGAACGGACACACACACACTCACACACACACACACACATACACTCTTAACCTCTCGACTCCTACCCATTAGTCGCCTCTTACGACATTCAGGGACTTCTTGCCACGGACGTATTCTTATCTCTGCAAGCCGAACGGACACACACACATACACTCTTCACCTCTCGACTCCTACCCATTAGTAGCCCTTTACGACAGGCAGGGCCTTCTTGCCACGGCCATGTTCTTATCTCTGCGAGCCGAACGGACATACACACACTCACACACACAAGCACGCACACACGCACACACAAATACACTTTTCACCTCTCGACTCCTACCCATTAGTCGCCTCTTAAGACAGGCATGACCTTCTTGCCACGGACGTATTCTTATCTCTGCAAGCCGAACGGACACACACACATACTCACACACGCACACACACACGCACACACGCACACGCACACGCACACGCACACACTCTCCACCTCTCGACTCCTATCCATTAGTCACCTCTTAAGACAGGCAGGGCCTTCTTGCCTCGGCCGTATTCTTATCTCTGCAAGCCGAACGGACACACATACACCCACACACACAAGCACGCACACACGCACACACACATACACTCTTCACCTCTCGACTCCTACCAATTAGTCGCTCCTTACAGCAAGCATGGCCTTCTTGCCACGGCCGTATTCTTATCTCTGCAAGCCGAACGGACACACACACTCATACACACACACTCACACACGCACAAATACACACACGCACACACGCACACACACATACACTCTTCACCTCTCGACTCCTACCCATTATTCTCCTATTACGACAGGCAGGGACTTCTTGCCACGGCCGTGTTCTTATCTCTGCAAGCCGAACGGACACACACACACACACGCACACGCACACGCACACGCACACACTCTTCACCTCTCGACTCCTACCCATTATTCCCCTCTTACGACAGGCAGGGACTTCTTGCCACGGCCGTGTTCTTATCTCTGCAAGCCGAACGGACACACACACACACACGCACACGCACACGCACACGCACACACTCTTCACCTCTCGACTCCTACCCATTATTCCCCTCTTAGGACAGGCAGGGACTTCTTGCCACGGCCGTGTTCTTATCTCTGCAAGCCGAACGGACACACACATACACACACACACTCACACACACACGCACATACGCACACACACATACATTCTTCACCTCTCGACTCCTACCGATTAGTCGTCTCTCACGACAGGCAGGGTCTTCTTGCCTCGGCCGTGTTCTTATCTCTGCGAGCCGAACGGACACACACACACTCACACACACACACACACATACACTCTTAACCTCTCGACTCCTACCCATTATTCTCCTATTACGACAGGCAGGGACTTCTTGCCACGGCCGTGTTCTTATCTCTGCAAGCCGAACGGACACACACACACACACGCACACACACACGCACACGCACACACTCTCCACCTCTCGACTCCTACCCATTAGTCGCCTCTTACGACAGGCAGGGCCTTCTTGCCACGGCCGTGTTCTCATTTCAGCGAGCCGACCGGACACACACACACACGCACACACAAACACACGCACACAGGCACAAACGCACACACGCAAACGCACACGCACACGCACACACTCTCCACCTCTCGAGTCCTATCCATTAGTCGCCTCTTAAGACAGGCAGAGCCTTCTTGCAACGAACGCATTCTTATCTCTGCGAGCCGAAAGGACACGCACACACACTCACACACAAACACACACACGCAAGCACACATACACTATTCACCTCTCGACTTCTACCCATTATTCTCCTCTTACGACAGGCAGGGACTTCTTGCCACGGCCGTGTTTTTATCTCTGCAAGCCGAACGGACACACACACGCACACACAAATACACACACACGCACACACGCACACATACGCACCCACGCACACGCACACGCACACGCACACACTCTCCACCTCTCGACTCCTATCCATTAGCCGCCCCTTAAGACAGGTAGGGCCTTCTTGCCACGGCCGTAATCTTATCTCTGCGAGCCGAGCGGACAAACACACACACTCACACACACACACACACACATACACTCTTCACCTCTCGACCCCTACCTTTTAGTCGCCTCTTACGAGAGGCATGGCCTTCTTGCCACGGCCGTATTCTTATCTCTGCAAGCCGAACGGACACACACACTCATACACACACAGTCACACACGCACAAACACACACACACACACACACACGCACACACACATACACTCTTCACCTCTCGACTCCTACCTTTTAGTCGCCTCTTACGATAAGCAGGGCCTTCTTGCTGCGGTCGTGTTCTCATCTCTGCAAGCCAAACTAACACACACACATACTCACACACGCACACACACACACACACGCACACACGCACACACACATACACTCTTCACCTCTCGACTCCTACTTATTAGTCGACCCTTACAAGAGGCAGGGCCTTCTGGCCTCGGCCGTATTCTTATCTCTGCAAACCAAACGGACACACACACATACACACACACTCACACACGCCCACACACGCACACACGCACACACACACACACATACACTCTTCACCTCTCGACTCCTACCCATTATTCTCCTCTTACGACAGGCAGGGACTTCTTGCCACGGCCGTGTTCTTATCTCTGCAAGCCGAACGGACACACACACATACTCACACACGCACACACACACGCACACACGCACAAACACACATACACTCTTCACCTCTCGACTCCTACCTATTAGTCGCCCCTTACAACTGGCAGGGTCTTCTTGCCTTGGCCGTATTCTTACCTCTGCAAGCCAGACGGACACACACATACACACACACTCACACACATACACTCTTCACCTCTCGACTCCTACCTATTAGTCGCCCCTTACAACTGGCAGGGTCTTCTTGCCTTGGCCGTATTCTTACCTCTGCAAGCCAGACGGACACACACACATACACACACACTCACACACGCACACACACACGCACACACGCACACACACACATACACTCTTCACCTCTCGACCCCTACCCATTAGTCGCCTCTTACGACAGGCAGGGCCTTCCTGCCACGGCCATGTTCTTATCTCTGCGAGCCGACCGGACACACACACACTCACACACACTCACACATACAAGAACACACACAGACACGCACGCACACACGCGCACACACACATATACACTCTTCACCTCTCGACTCCTACCAATTTTTCTTCTATTTCGAAAGGCAGGGACTTCTTGCCACGGCCATGTTCTTATCTCTGCGAGCCGACCGGACACACACACTCACACACACACTCACACACACACATACAAGAACACACACACACGCACGCACACACGCGCACACACACATATACACTCTCCACCTTTCGACTCCTATCCATTAGCCTCTTAAGACAGGCATGGCCTTCTTGCCTCGGCCGTATTCTAATCTCTGCGAGCCAAACGGACACACACACACTGACACACACACACGTTCACACACACACTCACACACGTACGCACACACGCACACACACACATACACTTTTCACCTCTCGACTCCTACCCATTATTCTCCTATTACGACAGGCAGGGACTTCTTGCCACGGCCGTGTTCTTATCTCTGCAAGCCGAACGGACACACACACATACTCACACACGCACACACACACGCACACACGTACACACACACATACACTCTTCACCTCTCGACTCCTACCCATTAATCGCCTCTTACGACAGGCAGGGCCTTCTTGCCACGGCCGTGTTCTCATTTCAGCGAGCCGACCGGACACACACACACACGCACACACAAACACACGCACACAGGCACAAACGCACACACGCAAACGCACACGCACACGCACACACTCTCCACCTCTCGAGTCCTATCCATTAGTCGCCTCTTAAGACAGGCAGAGCCTTCTTGCAACGAACGCATTCTTATCTCTGCGAGCCGAAAGGACACACACACACACTCACACACAAACACACACACGCAAGCACACATACACTATTCACCTCTCGACTTCTACCCATTATTCTCCTCTTACGACAGGCAGGGACTTCTTGCCACGGCCGTGTTTTTATCTCTGCAAGCCGAACGGACACACACACACGCACACACAAACACACACACACACGCACACACGCACACACGCACACACGCACACACACGCACCCACGCACACGCACACGCACACGCACACACTCTCCACCTCTCGACTCCTATCCATTAGCCGCCTCTTAAGACAGGTAGGGCCTTCTTGCCACGGCCGTAATCTTATCTCTGCGAGCCGAGCGGACAAACACACACACTCACACACACACACACACACATACACTCTTCACCTCTCGACCCCTACCTTTTAGTCGCCTCTTACGAGAGGCAGGGCCTTCTTGCCCCGGCCGTATTCATATCTCTGCAAGCCGAACGGACACACACACTCATACACACACACTCACACACGCACAAACACACATACACGCACACACGCACACACACATACACTCTTCACCTCTCGACTCCTACCAATTAGTCGCTCCTTACAGCAAGCATGGCCTTCTTGCCACGGCCGTATTCTTATCTCTGCAAGCCGAACGGACACACACACTCATACACACACACTCACACACGCACAAATACACACACGCACACACGCACACACACATACACTCTTCACCTCTCGACTCCTACCTTTTAGTCGCCTCTTACGATAAGCAGGGCCTTCTTGCCGCGGTCGTGTTCTCATCTCTGCAAGCCAAACTAACACACACACATACTCACACACGCACACACACACACACACACGCACACACGCACATACACATACACTCTTCACCTCTCGACTCCTACTTATTAGTCGACCCTTACAAGAGGCAGGGCCTTCTGGCCTCGGCCGTATTCTTATCTCTGCAAGCCAAACGGACACACACACATACACACACACTCACACACGCCCACACACGCACACACGCACACACACACACACATACACTCTTCACCTCTCGACCCCTACCCATTAGTCGCCTCTTACGACAGGCAGGGCCTTCCGGCCACGGCCATGTTCTTATCTCTGCGAGCCGACCGGACACACATACACTCACACACACACATACAAGAACACACACAGACACGCACGCACACACGCGCACACACACACATATACACTCTTCACCTCTAGACTCCTACCCATTATTCTCCTCTTACGACAGGCAGGGACTTCTTGCCACGGCCGTGTTCTTATCTCTGCAAGCCGAACGGACACACACACATACTCACACACGCACACACACACGCACACACGCACAAACACACATACACTCTTCACCTCTCGACTCCTACCTATTAGTCGCCCCTTACAACTGGCAGGGTCTTCTTGCCTTGGCCGTATTCTTACCTCTGCAAGCCAGACGGACACACACATACACACACACTCACACACATACACTCTTCACCTCTCGACTCCTACCTATTAGTCGCCCCTTACAACTGGCAGGGTCTTCTTGCCTTGGCCGTATTCTTACCTCTGCAAGCCAGACGGACACACACACATACACACACACTCACACACGCACACACATACGCACACACGCACACACACACATACACTCTTCACCTCTCGACCCCTACCCATTAGTCGCCTCTTACGACAGGCAGGGCCTTCCTGCCACGGCCATGTTCTTATCTCTGCGAGCCGACCGGACACACACACACTCACACACACTCACACATACAAGAACACACACAGACACGCACGCACACACGCGCACACACACATATACACTCTTCACCTCTCGACTCCTACCCATTTTTCTTCTATTTCGAAAGGCAGGGACTTCTTGCCACGGCCATGTTCTTATCTCTGCGAGCCGACCGGACACACACACTCACACACACACATACAAGAACACACACACACGCACGCACACACGCGCACACACATATACACTCTCCACCTTTCGACTCCTATCCATTAGTCGCCTCTTAAGACAGGCATGGCCTTCTTGCCTCGGCCGTATTCTAATCTCTGCGAGCCAAACGGACACACACGCACACTGACACACACACACGTTCACACACACACTCACACACGTACGCACACACGCACACACACACATACACTTTTCACCTCTCGACTCCTACCCATTATTCTCCTATTACGACAGGCAGGGACTTCTTGCCACGGCCGTGTTCTTATCTCTGCAAGCCGAACGGACACACACACATACTCACACACGCACACACACACGCACACACGTACACACACACATACACTCTTCACCTCTCGACTCCTACCCATTAGTCGCCTCTTACGACAGGCAGGGCCTTCTTGCCACGGCCGTGTTCTCATTTCAGCGAGCCGACCGGACACACACACACACGCACACACAAACACACGCACACAGGCACAAACGCACACACGCAAACGCACACGCACACGCACACACTCTCCACCTCTCGAGTCCTATCCATTAGTCGCCTCTTAAGACAGGCAGAGCCTTCTTGCAACGAACGCATTCTTATCTCTGCGAGCCGAAAGGACACACACACACACTCACACACAAACACACACACGCAAGCACACATACACTATTCACCTCTCGACTTCTACCCATTATTCTCCTCTTACGACAGGCAGGGACTTCTTGCCACGGCCGTGTTTTTATCTCTGCAAGCCGAACGGACACACACACACACGCACACACAAACACACACACACACGCACACACGCACACACGCACACACGCACACACACGCACCCACGCACACGCACACGCACACGCACACACTCTCCACCTCTCGACTCCTATCCATTAGCCGCCTCTTAAGACAGGTAGGGCCCTCTTGCCACGGCCGTAATCTTATCTCTGCGAGCCGAGCGGACAAACACACACACTCACACACACACACACACACATACACTCTTCACCTCTCGACCCCTACCTTTTAGTCGCCTCTTACGAGAGGCAGGGCCTTCTTGCCCCGGCCGTATTCATATCTCTGCAAGCCGAACGGACACACACACTCATACACACACACTCACACACGCACAAACACACATACACGCACACACGCACACACACATACACTCTTCACCTCTCGACTCCTACCAATTAGTCGCTCCTTACAGCAAGCATGGCCTTCTTGCCATGGCCGTATTCTTATCTCTGCAAGCCGAACGGACACACACACTCATACACACACACTCACACACGCACAAATACACACACGCACACACGCACACACACATACACTCTTCACCTCTCGACTCCTACCTTTTAGTCGCCTCATACGATAAGCAGGGCCTTCTTGCCGCGGTCGTGTTCTCATCTCTGCAAGCCAAACTAACACACACACATACTCACACACGCACACACACACACACACGCACACACGCACATACACATACACTCTTCACCTCTCGACTCCTACTTATTAGTCGACCCTTACAAGAGGCAGGGCCTTCTGGCCTCGGCCGTATTCTTATCTCTGCAAGCCAAACGGACACACACACATACACACACACTCACACACGCCCACACACGCACACACGCACACACACACACACATACACTCTTCACCTCTCGACCCCTACCCATTAGTCGCCTCTTACGACAGGCAGGGCCTTCCGGCCACGGCCATGTTCTTATCTCTGCGAGCCGACCGGACACACATACACTCACACACACACATACAAGAACACACACAGACACGCACGCACACACGCGCACACACACACATATACACTCTTCACCTCTAGACTCCTACCCATTATTCTCCTATTACGACAGGCAGGGACTTCTTGCCACGGCCGTGTTCTTATCTCTGCAAGCCGAACGGACACACACACACACACGCACACACACACGCACACGCACACACTCTCCACCTCTCGACTCCTACCCATTAGTCGCCTCTTACGACAGGCAGGGCCTTCTTGCCTCGGCCGTATTCTTATCTCTGCAAGCCAAACAGACACACACACACAAATACACACACATACTCACACACGCACAAACACACGCACACACACAAAGACACATACACTCTTCACCTCTCGACTCCTACCCATTATTCCCCTCTTACGACAGGCAGGGACTTCTTGCAACGAACGCATTCTTATCTCTGCGAGCCGAAAGGACACACACACACACTCACACACAAACACACACACGCAAGCACACATACACTATTCACCTCTCGACTTCTACCCATTATTCTCCTCTTACGACAGGCAGGGACTTCTTGCCACGGCCGTGTTTTTATCTCTGCAAGCCGAACGGACACACACACACGCACACACAAACACACACACACACGCACACACGCACACACGCACACACGCACACACGCACACACACGCACCCACGCACACGCACACGCACACGCACACACTCTCCACCTCTCGACTCCTATCCATTAGCCGCCTCTTAAGACAGGTAGGGCCTTCTTGCCACGGCCGTAATCTTATCTCTGCGAGCCGAGCGGACAAACACACACACTCACACACACACACACACACATACACTCTTCACCTCTCGACCCCTACCTTTTAGTCGCCTCTTACGAGAGGCAGGGCCTTCTTGCCCCGGCCGTATTCATATCTCTGCAAGCCGAACGGACACACACACTCATACACACACACTCACTCACGCACAAACACACATACACGCACACACGCACACACACATACACTCTTCACCTCTCGACTCCTACCAATTAGTCGCTCCTTACAGCAAGCATGGCCTTCTTGCCACGGCCGTATTCTTATCTCTGCAAGCCGAACGGACACACACACTCATACACACACACTCACACACGCACAAATACACACACGCACACACGCACACACACATACACTCTTCACCTCTCGACTCCTACCTTTTAGTCGCCTCTTACGATAAGCAGGGCCTTCTTGCCGCGGTCGTGTTCTCATCTCTGCAATCCAAACTAACACACACACATACTCACACACGCACACACACACACACGCACACACGCACATACACATACACTCTTCACCTCTCGACTCCTACTTATTAGTCGACCCTTACAAGAGGCAGGGCCTTCTGGCCTCGGCCGTATTCTTATCTCTGCAAGCCAAACGGACACACACACATACACACACACTCACACACGCCCACACACGCACACACGCACACACACACACACATACACTCTTCACCTCTCGACCCCTACCCATTAGTCGCCTCTTACGACAGGCAGGGCCTTCCGGCCACGGCCATGTTCTTATCTCTGCGAGCCGACCGGACACACATACACTCACACACACACATACAAGAACACACACAGACACGCACGCACACACGCGCACACACACACATATACACTCTTCACCTCTCGACTCCTACCCATTATTCTCCTATTACGACAGGCAGGGACTTCTTGCCACGGCCGTGTTCTTATCTCTGCAAGCCGAACGGACACACACACACACACACGCACACACACACGCACACGCACACACTCTCCACCTCTCGACTCCTACCCATTAGTCGCCTCTTACGACAGGCAGGGCCTTCTTGCCTCGGCCGTATTCTTATCTCTGCAAGCCAAACGGACACACACACACAAATACACACACATACTCACACACGCACAAACACACGCACACACACAAAGACACATACACTCTTCACCTCTCGACTCCTACCCATTATTCCCCTCTTACGACAGGCAGGGACTTCTTGCCACGGCCGTGTTCTTATCTCTGCAAGCCGAACGGACACACACACACACACACGCACACGCACACGCACACGCACACACTCTTCACCTCTCGACTCCTACCCATTATTCCCCTCTTACGACAGGCAGGGACTTCTTGCCACGGCCGTGTTCTTATCTCTGCAAGCCGAACGGACACACACATACACACACACACTCACACACACACGCACATACGCACACACACATACATTCTTCACCTCTCGACTCCTACCGATTAGTCGTCTCTCACGACAGGCAGGGTCTTCTTGCCTCGGCCGTGTTCTTATCTCTGCGAGCCGAACGGACACACACACACTCACACACACACACACACATACACTCTTAACCTCTCGACTCCTACCCATTAGTCGCCTCTTACGACATTCAGGGACTTCTTGCCACAAACGTATTCTTATCTCTGCAAGCCGAACGGACACACACACATACACTCTTCACCTCTCGACTCCTACCCATTAGTCGCCCTTTACGACAGGCAGGGCCTTCTTGCCACGGCCATGTTCTTATCTCTGCGAGCCGAACGGACATACACACACTCACACACACACGCACGCTCACACGCACACACACACGCACACACGCACACGCACACGCACACGCACACACTCTCCACCTCTCGACTCCTATCCATTAGTCACCTCTTAAGACAGGCAGGGCCTTCTTGCCTCGGCCGTATTCTTATCTCTGCAAGCCGAACGGACACACACACACCCACACACACAAGCACGCACACACGCACACACAAATACACTTTTCACCTCTCGACTCCTACCCATTAGTCGCCTCTTACGACAGGCATGGCCTTCTTGCCTCGGCCGTATTCTAATCTCTGCGAACCGAATGGACACACACATACATACACACACATATTTACACACGCACAAACACACACCCACACACGCACACACACATACACATACACTCTTAACCTCTCGACTCCTACCCATTAGTCGCCTCTTACGACATTCAGGGACTTCTTGCCACGGACGTATTCTTCACTCTGCAAGCCGAACGGACACACACACATACTCACACACACGCACACACGTACACACACACATACACTCTTCACCTCTCGACTCCTACCCATTAGTCGCCTCTTACGACAGGCAGGGCCTTCTTGCCACGGCCGTGTTCTCATTTCAGCGAGCAGACGGACACACACACACACGCACACACAAACACACGCACACAGGCACAAACGCACACACGCAAACGCACACGCACACGCACACACTCTCCACCTCTCGACTCCTATCCATTAGTCGCCTCTTAAGACAGGCAGAGCCTTCTTGCAACGAAAGCATTCTTATCTCTGCGAGCCGAACGGACACACACACACACACTCACATACAAACACACACACGCAAGCACACATACACTATTCACCTCTCGACTTCTACCCATTATTCTCCTCTTACGACAGGCTGGGACTTCTTGCCACGGCCGTGTTCTTATCTCTGCAGGCCGAACGGACACACACACACGCACACACAAACACGCGCACACAGGCACACACGCACACACGCACACGCACACCCACACGCACACACTCTCCACCTCTCGATTCCTATCCATTAGTCGCCTCTTAAGACAGGCAGGGCCTTCTTGCCACGGCCGTGTTCGTATCTCTGCAAGCCGAACTGACACACAAACACGCGCACACAGGCACACACGCACACACGCACACACGCACACGCACACCCACACGCACACACTCTCCACCTCTCGATTCCTATCCATTAGTCGCCTCTTAAGACAGGCAGGGCCTTCTTGCCACGGACGTATTCCTATCTCTGCGAGCCAAACGGACACACACACACAAATACACACACATACTCACACACGCACAAACACACGCACACACACAAAGACACATACACTCTTCACCTCTCGACTCCTACCCATTATTCCCCTCTTACGACAGGCAGGGACTTCTTGCCACGGCCGTGTTCTTATCTCTGCAAGCCGAACGGACACACACACACACACACACGCACACGCACACGCACACGCACACACTCTTCACCTCTCGACTCCTACCCATTATTCCCCTCTTACGACAGGCAGGGACTTCTTGCCACGGCCGTGTTCTTATCTCTGCAAGCCGAACGGACACAGACATACACACACACACTCACACACACACGCACATACGCACACACACATACATTCTTCACCTCTCGACTCCTACCGATTAGTCGTCTCTCACGACAGGCAGGGTCTTCTTGCCTCGGCCGTGTTCTTATCTCTGCGAGCCGAACGGACACACACACACTCACACACACACACACACATACACTCTTAACCTCTCGACTCCTACCCATTAGTCGCCTCTTACGACATTCAGGGACTTCTTGCCACAAACGTATTCTTATCTCTGCAAGCCGAACGGACACACACACATACACTCTTCACCTCTCGACTCCTACCCATTAGTCGCCCTTTACGACAGGCAGGGCCTTCTTGCCACGGCCATGTTCTTATCTCTGCGAGCCGAACGGACATACACACACTCACACACACACGCACGCTCACACGCACACACACACGCACACACGCACACGCACACGCACACGCACACACTCTCCACCTCTCGACTCCTATCCATTAGTCACCTCTTAAGACAGGCAGGGCCTTCTTGCCTCGGCCGTATTCTTATCTCTGCAAGCCGAACGGACACACACACACCCACACACACAAGCACGCACACACGCACACACAAATACACTTTTCACCTCTCGACTCCTACCCATTAGTCGCCTCTTACGACAGGCATGGCCTTCTTGCCTCGGCCGTATTCTAATCTCTGCGAACCGAATGGACACACACATACATACACACACATATTTACACACGCACAAACACACACCCACACACGCACACACACATACACATACACTCTTAACCTCTCGACTCCTACCCATTAGTCGCCTCTTACGACATTCAGGGACTTCTTGCCACGGACGTATTCTTCACTCTGCAAGCCGAACGGACACACACACATACTCACACACACGCACACACGTACACACACACATACACTCTTCACCTCTCGACTCCTACCCATTAGTCGCCTCTTACGACAGGCAGGGCCTTCTTGCCACGGCCGTGTTCTCATTTCAGCGAGCAGACGGACACACACACACACGCACACACAAACACACGCACACAGGCACAAACGCACACACGCAAACGCACACGCACACGCACACACTCTCCACCTCTCGACTCCTATCCATTAGTCGCCTCTTAAGACAGGCAGAGCCTTCTTGCAACGAAAGCATTCTTATCTCTGCGAGCCGAACGGACACACACACACACTCACATACAAACACACACACGCAAGCACACGTACACTATTCACCTCTCGACTTCTACCCATTATTCTCCTCTTACGACAGGCTGGGACTTCTTGCCACGGCCGTGTTCTTATCTCTGCAGGCCGAACGGACACACACACACGCACACACAAACACGCGCACACAGGCACACACGCACACACGCACACGCACACCCACACGCACACACTCTCCACCTCTCGATTCCTATCCATTAGTCGCCTCTTAAGACAGGCAGGGCCTTCTTGCGACGGCCGTGTTCGTATCTCTGCAAGCCGAACTGACACACAAACACGCGCACACAGGCACACACGCACACACGCACACACGCACACGCACACCCACACGCACACACTCTCCACCTCTCGATTCCTATCCATTAGTCGCCTCTTAAGACAGGCAGGGCCTTCTTGCCACGGACGTATTCCTATCTCTGCGAGCCAAACGGACACATACACACATACACACACACACACACACTCACACACGCACAAACACACGCACACACACATACACCATTCACCTCTCGACTTCTACCCATTATTCTCCTCTTACGACAGGCAGGGACTTCTTGCCACGGCCGTGTTCTTATCTCTGCAAGCCGAACGGACACACACACACGCACACACAAACACACGCACACAGGCACACACGCACACCCACACGCACATACTCTCCACCTCTCGATTCCTATCCATTAGTCGCCTCTTAAGACAGGCAGGGCCTTCTTGCCACGGACGTATTCTTATCTCTGCGAGCCGAACAAACACACACACACGCACAGACAAACACACGCACACAGGCACACACGCACAAACAAACGCACACACACACACACACACAGACACATACACTCTTCACCTCTCGACTCCTACCCATTAGTCGCCTCTTACGACAGGCATGGCCTTCTTGCCACCGACGTAGTCTTTTCTCTGCGAGTCAAACGGACACATACACACACTCACATACACACACAAGCACACACACACACACATACACACACGCACACACACACACACACAATCACTCTTCACCTCTCGACTCCTATCCATTAGTCGCCTCATAAGACAGGCAGGGCCTTCTTGCCTCGGCCGTATTCTTATCTCTGCAAGCCAAACGGACACATACACACATACACACACACACACACTCACACACGCACAAACACACGCACACACGCACACACACATACACCATTCACCTCTCGACTTCTACCCATTATTCTCCTCTTACGACAGGCAGGGACTTCTTGCCACGGCCGTGTTCTTATCTCTGCAAGCCGAACGGACACACACACACGCACACACAAACACACGCACACAGGCACACACGCACACACGCACACGCACACCCACACGCACATACTCTCCACCTCTCGATTCCTATCCATTAGTCGCCTCTTAAGACAGGCAGGGCCTTCTTGCCACGGGCGTATTCTTATCTCTGCGAGCCGAACGGACACACACACACGCACAGACAAACACACGCACACAGGCACACACGCACAAACACACGCACACACACACACAGACACATACACTCTTCACCTCTCGACTCCTACCCATTAGTCGCCTCTTACGACAGGCATGGCCTTCTTGCCACCGACGTAGTCTTTTCTCTGCGAGTCAAACGGACACATACACACACTCACATACACACACAAGCACACACACACACACATACACACACGCACACACACACACACACACACACAATCACTCTTCACCTCTCGACTCCTACCTATGAGGAGCCCCTTACGGCATGCAGGGCCTTCTTGCCTCGGCCGTATTCTTATCTCTGCAAGCCGAACAAACACACACACACACCCTCACACACGCACACACACACACACACACAAATACACTCTTCACCCTTCGACTCCTACTCATTAGTCGCCTCTTACGACAAGCATGGCCTTCTTGCCTCGGCCGTATTCTTATCTCTGCGAGCCGAACGGACACACACATAGATACACACACACGCACACACACACACGCACACACGCACACACTCATACACTCCTCACCTTTTGACTCCTACCCATTAGTCGCCTCTTGCGACAGGCAGGGCTTTCTTGCCACGACCGTGCTCGTATCTCTGCGAGCCGAACAGACACACACACACTCACACACACACACACGCACACACAGACACATACACTCTTCACCTCTCGACTCCTACCCATTAGTCGCCTCTTTCGACAGGCAGGGCCTTTTTGCAACGGCCGTGTTCTTATCTCTGCGAGCCATACAGACACACATACACACTCACACACACACACACACCTACACTCTTTACCTCTCGACTCCTACCTATTACTCGCCCCTTACGACAGGCAGGGCCTTCTTGCCTCGGCTGTATTCTTATCTCTGCAGGCCGAACGGACACACATACATACACACACACTCACACACGCACACACACACACACACACACACTCACACACACACACGCACACACACACACGCACACACACACAGACACTCTTCACCTTTCGACTCCTACCCATTAGTCGCCTCTTACGACAGGCAGGGCCTTCTTGCCACGGCCGTATTCTTATCTCTGCGAGCCGAACGGACACACACACACACACTCACACACGCACACACGCACACACACATACACTCTTCACCTCTCGACTCCTACCCATTAGTCGCCTCTTACGACCGGCAGGGCCTTTTTGCCACGGCCGTGTTTTTATCTCTGCGAGCCATACAGACACACACACACACACTCACACACACACACACACCTAAACTCTCCACCTCTCGACTCTTACCTATTACTCGCCCCTTACGACAGGCAGGCATGGCCTTCTTACCACGACCGTATTTTTGTCTCTGCGAGCCGAAGGAATACACACACACACACACACACTCACAAACATCCACACAGACACACACGCACGCTTACACGAACACACACATACACTCACACACACACACATGCACACACGCACACACACACATGCACTCTTCACCTCTCGACTCCTACCTATTAGTCGCCTCTTACGATAGGCAGGGCCTTCTTGCCTCGGCCGTGTTCTTATCTCTGCAAGCCAAACGGACACACACACATACTCACACACGCACACACACATGCACACACGCACACACACACATACACTCTTCACCTCTCGACTCCTACCTATAAGTCGCCTTTTACGATAGGCAGGGCCTTCTTGCCTCCGTCGTGTTCTTATATCTGCAGGCCGAACTAACACACACACATACTCACACACGCACACACACACACGCACACACACATACACTCTTCACCTCTCGACTCCTACTTATTAGTCGCTCCTTACAAGCTGCAGGGCCTTTTTGCCTCGGAAGTATTTTTATCTCTGCATGCCAAACGGACACACAAACATACACACGCACGCACACACACACACATACACTCTTCACCTCTCGACTCCTACCCATTATTCTCCTCTTACGACAGGCAGGGCCTTCTTGCAACGGCCGTGCTCATATCTCTGCGAGCCGACCGGACACACACACACTGACACACACACACTCACACACACACTCACACACGCACGCACACACGCACACAAACACACACACATACACTCTTCACCTCTCGGCTTCTACCCATTATTCGGCTCTTACGACAGGCAGGGCCTTCTTGCCACGGCCGTATTTTTATCTCTGCAAGCCGAGCGGACACACACAAAGTCACACACACACACATACACTATTCACCTCTCGACTTCTCCCTTTTGGTCGCCTCTTACGAGAGGCAGGGCCTTCTTTCCCCGGCCGTATTCTTATCTCTGCAAGCCGAACGGATACACACACTCACACACACACGCACGCACACACGCACACACACACACAAATACACTCTTCACCTCTCGACTCCTACCCATTAGTCGCCTTTTACGACAGGCATGTCCTTCTTGCCGCGTCCGTATCTCTGCGAGCCGAACGGACACTTACATACATACACACACACTTACAAACGCACAAACACACACACACGCACACACACATACACTCTTCACCTCTCGACTCCTACCCATTAGTCACCTCTTACGACAGGCATGGCATTCTTGCCACCGCTGTTTTCTATTCTCTGCGAGCCGAAGGGACACACATACAGACACACACACACTCACAGACACACACACACACGCACGCACACACGCACACACACATAGACTCTCACACACACACACACGCACACACGCACACACACATACACTCTTCACCTCTCGATTCCTACCTATTAGTCGCCCCTTACAAGAGGCAGGGCCTTCTTGCCTTGGCCGTATTCTTATCTCTGCAAGCCTAACGGACACACACACATACACACACACACTCACACACGCAAACACACACGCACACACACATACACTCTTCACCTCTCGACTCCTTCCCATTAGTCACCTCTTACGACAGGCATAGCATTCTTGCCACCGCTGTTTTCTTTTCTCTGCGAACCGAAGGGACACACATACACACACACACTCACAGACACACACACACGCACGCACACACGCACACACACATACACTCACGCACACTCACGGACACACGCACACACACATACACTCTTCACCTCTCGATTCCTACCTATTAGTCGCCCCTTACAAGAGGCAGGGCTTTCTTGCCTTGGCCGTATTCTTATATCTGCAAGCCTAACGGACACACACACATACACACACACTCACACACGCACACACACACATACACTCTTCACCTCTCGACTCCTACCCATTAGTCGCCACTTACGACAGGCAGGGCCTTTTTGCCCCGGCCGTATTCTTATCTTCTAATCTCTGGGAGCCGAACGGACACTTACATACATACACACACACACTTACAAACGCACAAACACACACACACGCACACACACATACACTCTTCACCTCTCGACTCCTACCCATTAGTCACCTCTTACGACAGGCATGGCATTCTTGCCACCGCTGTTTTCTTTTCTCTGCGAGCCGAACGGACACACATACACACACACACACACTCACAGACACACACACACGCACGCACACACGCACACACACATATACACACACACACACACGCACACACGCACACAAGAGTGTATGTTTACCTATTATACGCCTCTTACAAGAGGCAGGGCCTTCTTGCCTCGGCCGTATTCTTATCTCTGCAAGCCAAACGGACACACACACATACACACACACTCACACACGCACACACACACATACACTCTTCACCTCTTGACTCCTACCCATTAGTCGCCACTTACGACAGGCAGGGCCTTCTTGCCTCGGCCGTATTCTTATCTCTGCAAGCCAAACGGACACACACACATACACACACACTCACACACGCACACACACATACACTCTTCACCTCTCGACTCCTACCCATTAGTCGCCTCTTACGACAAGCATGGCCTTCTTGCCACCGCAGTTTTCTTATCTCTGCGAGCCGAAGGGACACACATACACATACACACACACTCACACACACACGCACACACGCACGCACACATACACTCTTCACCTCTCAACTCCTACCTATTAGTCGCCCCTTACAAGAGGCAGGGCCTTCTTGCCTCGGCCGTATTGTTATCTCTGCAAGCCAAACGGACACACACACATACTCACACACGCACACACACACGCACACACGCATACACACATACACTCTTCACCTCTCGTCTCCTACCTATTAGTCGCCCCTTACAAAAGGCAGGGCCTTCTTGCCTCTGCTGTATTCTTATCTCTGCAAGCCAAACGGACACACGCACATACACGCACACACGCACACACACACACATATACACTCTTTACCACTCGACTCCTACCCATTAGTCGCCTCTTACGACAGGCAGGGCCTTCTTGCCACGGCCGTGTTCTTATCTCTGCGAGCCTACTGGACACACACACACTCACACACACAAATACACACACACACATACTCACACACGCACACACACGCACACACGCACACACACACACATACACACACACACTCACACACACACACGCACACACGCACGCACACACGCACACACACATACACTCACACACACACACAAACACGCACACACGCACACACACATACATTCTTCACTTCTCTAATCCTACCAATTGGTCGCCTCTCACGACAGGCAGGGCCTTCTTGCCTCGGCCGTGTTCTTATCTCTGCAAGACGAACGGACACACACACACATACTCACACACGCACACACGCACGCACACACGCACACACACATACACTCACACACACACAAACACGCACACACGCACACACACATACATTCTTCACCTCTCGACTCCTACCTATTAGTCGCCTCTTACGACAGGCAGGGCCTTCTTGCCTTGGCCGTGTTCTTATATCTGCAAGCCGAACGGACACACACATACTCACACACGCACACACACACGCACACACGCACACACACACATACACTCTTCACCTCTCGACTCCTATCTATTAGCCGCCTCTTACGATAGGCAGGGCCTTCTTGCCTCGGTCGTGTTCTTATTTCTGCAAGCCGAACTAACACACACACATACTCACACAGGCACACACGCACACACACATACACTCACACACACACAAACACGCACACACGCACACACACATACATTCTTTACCTCTCGACTCCTACCTATTAGTCGCCTCTTAAGACAGGCAGGGCCTTCTTGCCACGGACGTATACCTATCTCTGCGAGCCGAACGGACACACACACACACACACACACTTGCACACATACACACACACATACACATACACGCTTCACCTCTCGACTCCTACCCATTAGTCGCTCCTTACAGCAAGCATGGCCTTCCTGCCACGGACGTATTCTTATCTTTACGAGCCGAAGGGATACACACACACAAACACACACATACACACACACATACTCACACACGGACGCACACACGCACACACACATACACTCACACACACACAAACACGCACACACGCACACACACATACATTCTTCACCTCTCGACTCCTACCTATTAGTCGCCTCTTACGATAGGCAGGGCCTTCTTGCCTCGGTTGTGCTACTATCTCTGCAAGCCGAACGGACACACACACACACACATACACACACACTCTCACACGCACACGCACGCACATACGCACACACATATACACTCTTCACCACTCGACTCTTACCCATTATTCGCCTCTTACGACAGGCAGGGCCTTCTTGCCACGGCCGTGTTCTTATCTCTGCGAGCCGACTGGACACACACACACTCACACACACACTCACACACACAAATACACACACACTCACACACGCACACACACGCACACTCACACACACATACACTCTTCACCTCTCGACTCCTACCCATTAGTCCCCTCTTACGACAGGCAGGGCCTTCTTGCCACGGCCGTGTTCTTATCTCTGCAAGCCGAACGGACACACACACACGCACACACACACACGCACACGCACACGCACACGCACACACTATTCACCTCTCGAGTCCTACCCATTATTCTCCTCTTACGACAGGCAGGGACTTCTTGCCACGGCCGTGTTCTTATCTCTGCAAGCCGAACGGACACACACATACACACACACACTCACACACACACACGCACACACACACACACACGCACACACGCACACACACACAAATACACTCTTCACCTCTCGACTCCTACCCATTAGTCGCATCTTACGACAGGCATGGACTTATTGCCTCGGCCGTATTCTAATCTCTGCGAGCCGCACGGACACACACACATTCACACACACACTCACACACGTACGCACACACGCACACACACACATACACTCTTCACCTCTCGACTCCTATTCATTAGTCGCCTCTTACGACAGGCAGGGACTTCTTGCCACGGCCGTGTTCTTATCTCTGCGAGCCGAACGGACACACACACACTCACACACACACACGCACACACACACGCACACACGCACACACACACAAATACACTCTTCACCTCTCGACCCCTACCCATTAGTCGCCTCTTACGACAGGCATGGACTTATTGCCTCGGCCGTATTCTAATCTCTGCGAGCCGAACGGACACACACATACGTACACACACACTCACACACACACACACACGCACACACGCACGCACACATACCCTCTTCACCTCTCGACTCCTACCCATTAGTCGCCTCTTACGACAGCCAGGGCCTTCTTGCCACGGCCGTGTTCTCATTTCCGCGAGCCGACCGGACACACACACACGCACACACAAACACACGCACACAGGCACAAACGCACACACGCTAACGCACACGCACACGCACACACTCTCCACCTCTCGACTCCTATCCATTAGTCGCCTTTGGAGAGGCACGGCCTTCTTGCTCATTTCAGCGAGCCGAACGGACACACACACACACTCACACAGACACGCACGCACACACGCCACTCACACGCACACACACATACTCACACACGCACACCCACACGCACACACGCACACACACATACACTCTTCACCTCTCGACTCCTACCCATTAGTCGCCTCTTACGACAGGCAGGGCCTTCTTGCCACGGCCGTGTTCTTATCTCTGCAAGCCGAACGGACACACACACACACGCACACACACACACGCACACGCACACGCACACGCACACACTATTCACCTCTCGAGTCCTACCCATTATTCTCCTCTTACGACAGGCAGGGACTTCTTGCCACGGCCGTGTTCTTATCTCTGCAAGCCGAACGGACACACACATACACACACACACTCACACACACACACGCACACACACACACACACACACGCACACACGCACACACACACAAATACACTCTTCACCTCTCGACTCCTACCCATTAGTCGCATCTTACGACAGGCATGGACTTATTGCCTCGGCCGTATTCTAATCTCTGCGAGCCGCACGGACACACACACATTCACACACACACTCACACACGTACGCACACACGCACACACACACATACACTCTTCACCTCTCGACTCCTACCCATTATTCTCCTCTTACGACAGGCAGGGACTTTTTGCCACGGCCGTGTTCTTATCTTTGCGAGCCGAACGCACACACACACACACACTCACACACAAACACACACACGCAAGCACACATACACTATTCACCTCTCGACTTCTACACATTATTCTCCTCTTACGACAGGCAGGGACTTCTTGCCTCGGCCGTATTCTTATCTCTGCAAGCCAAACGGACACACACACACATACACACACACACTCACACACGCACAAACACACGCACACACACACAGACACATACACTCTTCACCTCTCGACTCCTATTCATTAGTCGCCTCTTACGACAGGCAGGGACTTCTTGCCACGGCCGTGTTCTTATCTCTGCGAGCCGAACGGACACACACACACTCACACACACACACGCACACACACACGCACACACGCACACACACACAAATACACTCTTCACCTCTCGACTCCTACCCATTAGTCGCCTCTTACGACAGGCATGGACCTATTGCCTCGGCCGTATTCTAATCTCTGCGAGCCGAACGGACACACACATACGTACACACACACTCACACACACACACACACGCACACACGCACGCACACATACCCTCTTCACCTCTCGACTCCTACCCATTAGTCGCCTCTTACGACAGCCAGGGCCTTCTTGCCACGGCCGTGTTCTCATTTCCGCGAGCCGACCGGACACACACACACACGCACACACAAACACACGCACACAGGCACAAACGCACACACGCTAACGCACACGCACACGCACACACTCTCCACCTCTCGACTCCTATTAGTCGCCTTTGGAGAGGCACGGCCTTCTTGCTCATTTCAGCGAGCCGAACGGACACACACACACACTCACACAGACACGCACGCACACACGCCACTCACACGCACACACACATACTCACACACGCACACCCACACGCACACACGCACACACACATACACTCTTCACCTCTCGACTCCTACCTATTAGTCGCCTCTTACGATAGGCAGGGTCTTCTTGCCTCGGACGTGTTCTTATCTCTGCAAGCCGAACGGACACACACACACACACGCACACACAAACACACGCACACAGGCACCCACGCACATGCACATGCACACGCACACGCACACACTCTCCACCTCTCGACTCCTATCCATTTGTCGCCTCTTACGACAGGCAGGGCCTTCTTGCTACGGACGTGTTCTTATCTCTGCAAGCCAAACGGACACACACACACACTCGCACACACACATACACACACATACACGCTTCACCTCTCGACTCCTACCTATTAGTCGCATCTTAAGACATTCAGGGCTTTCTTGCCTCGGTCGTGTTCTTATCTCTGCAAGCCAAACGGACACACACACACACACTCGCACACACACATACACACACATACACGCTTCACCTCTCGACTCCTACCCATTAGCCGCCTCTTAAGACAGGCAGGGCCTTCTTGCCCCGGCCGTATTCTTATCTCTGGAAGCCGAGCGGACAAACACACACACACACGCACGCACGCACTCACGCACACACACACACTCACACACGCACAAACACACGCACACACGCACACACACACACACATACACTCTTCACCTTTCGACTCCTACCCATTAGTCGCCTCTTACGACATTCAGGGACTTCTTGCCACGGCCGTTTTCTTATCTCTGCGAGCCGAACGGACACACACACACACTCACACACACACACACGCAAGCACACATCTTCATCTTCTTGACTCCTACCCATTAGTCGCCTCTTACGACAGGCGGGGCCTTCTTGCCACGGCCGTGTTCTCATTTCAGCGAGCGGACCGGACACACACACACACGCACATACAAACACACGCACACAGGCACAAACGCACACACGCAAACGTACACGCACACGCACACACTCTCCACCTCTCGACTCCTATCCATTAGTCGCCTCTTAAGACAGGCAGGGCCTTCTTGCCGCGGACGTATTCTTATCTCTGCAAGCCGAACGGACACACACACACACGCACACACAAACACACGCACACAGGCACACACGCACACACGCACACACGCACACGTACACGCACACACTCTCCACCTCTCGACTCCTATCCATTAGTCGCCTCTTAAGACAGGCAGTGCCTTCTTGCCTCGGCCGTATTCTTATCTCTGCAAGCCAAACGGACACACACACACATACACACACACACTCACACACGCACAAACACACGTACACACACACAGACACATACACTCTTCACCTCTCGACTCCTACCCTTTAGTCGTCTCTTACGACAGGCAGGGACTTCTTGCCACGGCCGTGTTCTTATCTCTGCGATCCGAACGGACACACACATACTCACACAAACACACGCACACACACACGCACACACGCACACCCACACAAATACACTCTTCACCTCTCGACTCCTACCCATTAGTCGCCTCTTACGACAGGCATGGACTTATTGCCTCGGCCGTATTCTAATCTCTGCGAGCCGAACGGACACACACACACGCACACGCACGCACACATACCCTCTTCACCTCTCGACTCCTACCCATTAGTCGCCTCTTACGACAGCCAGGGCCTTCTTGCCACGGCCGTGTTCTCATTTCAGCGAGCCGACCGGACACACACACACACGCACACACAAACACACGCACACAGGCACAAACGCACACACGCTAACGCAAACGCACACGCACACACTCTCCACCTCTCGACTCCTATCCATTAGTCGCCTTTTAAGACAGCCACGGCCTTCTTGCCACGAACGCATTCTCATCTCTGCGAGCCGAACGGACACACACACACACTCACACAGACACGCACGCACACACGCCACTCACACGCACACACACATACTCACACACGCACACACACACGCACACACGCACCCACACACATACACTCTTCACCTCTCGACTCCTACCTATTAGTCGCCTCTTACGATAGGCAGGGTCTTCTTGCCTCGGACGTGTTCTTATCTCTGCAAGCCAAACGGACACACACACACACACTCGCACACACACATACACACACATACACGCTTCACCTCTCGACTCCTACCCACTAGTCGCATCTTAAGACATTCAGGGCCTTCTTGCCTCGGTCGTGTTCTTATCTCTGCAAGCCGAACGGACACACACACACACACACACACGCACACACAAACACACGCACACAGGCACCTACGCACACGCACATGCACACGCACACGCACCCACTCTCCACCTCTCCACTCCTATCCATTTGTCGCCTCTTACGACAGGCAGGGCCTTCTTGCTACGGACGTGTTCTTATCTCTGCAAGCCAAACGGACACACACACACACACACACTCGCACACACACATACACACACATACACGCTTCAACTCTCGACTCCTACCCATTAGTCGCATCTTAAGACATTCAGGGCCTTCTTGCCTCGGTCGTGTTCTTATCTCTGCAAGCCAAACAGACACACACACACACACACTCGCACACACACATACACACACATACACGCTTCACCTCTCGACTCCTACCCATTAGCCGCCTCTTAAGACAGGCAGGGCCTTTTTTCCCCTGGCCTTATTCTTATCTCTGGAAGCCGAGCGGACAAACACACACACACACGCACGCACGCACTCACGCACGCACACACACTCACACACGCACAAACACACGCACACACGCACACACACACACACACATACACTCTTCACCTTTCGGCTCCTACCCATTAGTCGCCTCTTACGACATTCAGGGACTTCTTGCCACGGCCGTTTTCTTATCTCTGCGAGCCGAACGGACACACACACACTCACACACACACACACACGCAAGCACACATCTTCATCTTCTCGACTCCTACCCATTAGTCGCCTCTTACGACAGGCAGGGCCTTCTTGCCACGGCCGTGTTCTCATTTCAGCGAGCGAACCGGACACACACACACACGCACATACAAACACACGCACACAGGCACAAACGCACACACGCAAACGTACACGCACACGCACACACTCTCCACCTCTCGACTCCTATCCATTAGTCGCCTCTTAAGACAGGCAGGGCCTTCTTGACACGAACGCATTCTTATCTCTGCGAGCCGAAAGGACACACAAAAACACACTCACACACACACACACACGCAAGCACACATACACTATTCACCTCTCGACTTCTACCCATTATTCTCCTCTTACGACAGGCAGGGACTTCTTGCCACGGCCGTTTTCTTATCTCTGCGAGCCGAACGGACACACACACACACACTCTCACACACACACACGCAAGCACACATCTTCATCTTCTCGACTCCTACCCATTAGTCGCCTCTTAAGACAGGCAGGGCCTTCTTGCCACGGCCGTGTTCTCATTTCAGCGAGCGGACCGGACACACACACACACGCACACACAAACACACGCACACAGGCACACACGCACACACGCACACACGCACACGCACAAGCACACGCACACACTCTCCACCTCTCGATTCCTATCCATTAGTCGCCTCTTAAGACAGGCAGGGCCTTCTTGCCGCGGACGTATTCTTATCTCTGCAAGCCGAACGGACACACACACACACGCACACACAAACACACGCACACAGGCACACACGCACACACGCACACACGCACACGTACACGCACACACTCTCCACCTCTCGACTCCTATCCATCAGTCGCCTCTTAAGACAGGCAGTGCCTTCTTGCCTCGGCCGTATTCTTATCTCTGCAAGCCAAACGGACACACACACACATACACACACACACTCACACACGCACAAACACACGTACACACACACAGACACATACACTCTTCACCTCTCGACTCCTACCCATTAGTCGTCTCTTACGACAGGCAGGGCCTTTTTGCCACGGCCGTGTTTTTATCTCTGCGAGCCATACAGACACACACACACTCACACACACACACACACACCTAAACTCTTCTAAACGACAGGCAGGGCCTTCTTGCCACGGCTGTATTCTTATCTCTGCAAGCCGAACGGACACACACACACACATACACTCACACACACGCACACACACACACTCACACACAGGTACACTCTTCAACTCGCGACTCCTACCCATTAGTTGCTCCTTACAGCAGGCATGGCCTTCTTGCCACGGCCGTATTCGTACCTCTGCGAGCAGAAGAGACACGCACACACACACACACACACACACATACACATACACACACACACATACACTCTTCAACTCTCGACTCCTACCCATTAGTCGCTCCTTACAGCAGGCATGGCCTTCTTACCACGGCCGTATTCTTATCTCTGCGAGCCGAAGGGATACACACACACACACTCACAAACACCCACACAGACGCACACGCACACACGCACGCTCACACGAACACTCACATACACTCACACACACACACATGCACACACGCACACACACACACATACACTCTACACCTCTCGACTCCTACCTATTAGTCGCCTCTTACGATAGGCAGGGCCCTCTTGCCTCGGCCGTGTTCTTATCTCTGCAAGCCGAACGGACACACACACATACTCACACACGCACACACACACATACACTCTTCACCTCTCGATTCCTACCTATTAGTCGCCTTTTACGATAGGCAGGGCCTTCTTGCCTCCGTCGTGTTTTTATCTCTGCAGGCCGAACTAGCACATACACATACTCACACACGCACACACACACGCACATACACACATACACTCTTCACCTCTCGACTCCTACTTATTAGTCGCTCCTTACAAACGGCAGAGCCTTTTTGCCTCGGCCGTATTCTTATCTCTGCATGCCAAACGGACACACAAACATACACACGCACGCACACACACACACACACACACACACACACACACACACACACATACACTCTTCACCTCTCGACTCCTACCCATTATTCTCCGCTTACG
The DNA here is from genome assembly GCF_040954645.1 of Diabrotica undecimpunctata. Taxonomy (NCBI): domain Eukaryota; kingdom Metazoa; phylum Arthropoda; class Insecta; order Coleoptera; family Chrysomelidae; genus Diabrotica; species Diabrotica undecimpunctata. The sequence goes on along the minus strand of NW_027311888.1, from coordinate 302,686 downwards.
ACAGGCAGGGCCTTCTTGCCACGGCCGTGTTCATATCTCTGCGAGCCGACCGGACACACACACACTGACACACACACTGTAGCAAAATACTGGGGTGTGTAGGAGGAGAGAGGTATAAGAAGAGTGGTCTATATATAGGGGATAAAATAGATAACAATTAAGTAAAGAAGTATGAAAGAAAAAAAAATATTGAACGGAATGTGGCTAGGCTAGCAATGTAGGCAGGAGAATGACCACTAGAAACTCAAGGATGGATACGGCCAATTTGCATGCCTTTTAAAGACAGTAAATCAGGAAAATATGTATGATGGATAGAAAAGAAGATATGAAAAATGAATATATATAATGAAAGTTAACAAAGAAAACAAATTGAGGGCGCCAGAAGAGGGATAATACTCTAAAAAAAAGTAACAGTCACTCTTCCAGGTATCGTATACTGCTAATATTAATTAAAGTTGATTTAATAAACAAAAATGCTGTAAATGTAAAAAGGTAAGGAAATATTAATAAAAAAATTATATGCAAAACAAATTCAAGTTTATTAAATATAACTTCTTAGATTCTGACAATCTCTAAGTTACCAAAAAGTATATGAAAATTTCACAATATAATATTTAAAAAAAAAAAGAATGTTGAAAACAACTACAATAAAAAGTTGAAAACTACACAGAATAACTCTGATATAGAGTGTACAACCTACATCTAGGTTAAAAAACAACCTTAAACAAAATAATGCTAACGTTGGAAGAACGTATAGCCAAGTAAATATATCAAACTTACCTACAATATGACCAACAATATTGTTAAACAACTCTAAATTCACATACAAACAAAATAATATATATAAATGGGAACAAGCCAAGTTAAACAATTGAAACGGTCTATTATCCTGAAGGGATAATAACCGGAGTTAATAACACAAGATGAAATATAAAAAAAATTAGTTAAGTAAACAAATAATGAAATAATTAAAGTTAATAATGAAATAAATGGTTAATACAAAAAAAACAATGGAAGATAATCTCTGGGTAGAATTTGAGCTCAAACTTACCGATACCTTACACCAAGGGGAGTTATATTAATTAATATATATATATATATGTTATAAAAAAAAACTAGAACTGGTGAAACAAGATAGGACTGGATGGAAGGATACTCCCGAATGGTTTCGGTGTCCCAGCGAAGTCCTCCTTGAGGTCCGAAATTAGCACGGAGCTGGTGCTAATTGGCTCAGTTCCGATGATGACTGTCCTGCCCTACCTCTAGGTGCAGGCTGGAGAAAAAATGAGGGTGGAGTAGACAATACTCCCTGTGGCTTGTCCCAATGACCCTGATTCTAATAGAGTTGAAGTGGTACTCTCCCTCGGATGTTCTGAGGGAAATTTATAATTCCATGGTAGGTGGCTGAAAACAATTCCCCGTTACTTCTAATCTCAATATTGATAAAAAGAAATCAAAGAAGAAGTGAGGAAAGTTTCTTTCAGCATAAGAAACTGGAGCAAAAAGATAATTATGGTAGATAAAAAAAACCCATCCAATCGGATGTAGCGTGACCTTGCTTCACATAGAGTAAAAATATAATGGCCTTGGACAAAATACTATATTAAAATATGAAATAATGAATCTGAATAATAGGATATAGATAAAATACTCTAATGTTTATAATATAAAAGATTATTATTTACCAGATAGCTACTTAATTCCGTGCTAGAAATCTCACTTCACCTCCCCGAGTTTCCGAAAACACCGTCAATTAAGTTGTTATGGTTCTACTTGGAATATTTAACTTCTTGAAGTGAAGGAAATTCTATGCATTAATTGGATTTTCTTTCGCTAACTGCCACCTGTGTATGTACCACTTCAAACTCCCGATCAAAAGTGATTTTTAATTCACAGTTAATTAACCAAGAAGAGCCATTTTTCCACTTCCCCTAGTCTCCTGTCATTTCTCTTGTCCGCAATGGTACCAAATTAGATCAGAGTGACAACTTAAATTATTAACAATACACACTTAATGGGCAAATGAACACTTAAAGTTAGGCAACCCATACTACATCTCTGAAATTATTTTTAATATAAATTGTTTATTATTTTAATTTAAATTGTAATAAAAGTAACGACTGTTACATTCCCCTACTAGTCGGGAAAAAAATTTTAATCAAAATTTTTTTTTTGTTCCTAAAATTAAAAGTATCAATAACTAAGTGTACTGGCCTAACATTCCACGTTGATCTGCAAGTTTACTCAAAAAAAAAATAACCACGAACTAAAGATCACGGGAAAAAAGAATGGTCATGGCGCCAGACACCACAAACTCAGATGACTCAAAGTAAAAATCAAAGTCTCAATCGACAATATGCTTAAAAGCCAAATATTAACTAAATATACCAACTAAATTCTTGCTGACAAATCAATGTCGAATTGGGCACTAAATCCAAAATTGAACTATCCATGGACATCAGATTTATAAGACTAAGTATATCCAAGGACGAACAACCAGGCAAATGTATGAGCCAATTCAACCAATATCTCACCCGGAGATATACTAAACTAAGATCAAAGAAATCATAAACTAAATAGGTTAAGAACTGAACACTTAATCCAAAATTGAACTAACAATGGACACCAGATTCATAGTAATATATCCAGAGAAGAACAATCAGGAAGATTTATGGAGCAATTCTCACCAAACCAAATAACACAAATAGTAATCTAAATCGTAAACATACCAAAGTATATCAAAGACGTAATAACCAAAATAAATGTGAAATAGGACGCTTAATCCAAAGTCAGACTATCAATGGACACCAGATTCATAAAAGCATATCCAAAGAAGAACGACCAGGAAGATTTATGGACCTATTCACACCAATACTAAATCTCAAAACTAAATGAGGTCTACGTACACCCACATCTGGTGATACGAACCTACATAACCAAATAAACCAAATAAGTGGGGAATCAGACACTGAATCCAAAATCGGACTATCGATGGACACCAGATTTATAAATAGAGCATATCCAAAGAAGAACGATCAGGAAAGGGCCAATTCTCACTAATGCTAATAACTAAATTAGCTCTTACCCTCATCCGGTAATATGAGCCAATGCCAACTAAGTAATTACAATAAAGCAAAATTTCCTAAAGTGTGAAGCAGCATTGTTACACTTATTCAGACTAAGTAATGTAATATGTAACTGAACTAAACCAAAGATAAAGATAAATACCTAAAGTCTAAAGTCTAAAATGGACTAAAGGAATTCAGAGGCTAAATAAATTTTGAGGGTGCTGGTATTCGCTAACTATAGCATGGGGCTACAACAGATGTATGAGAATAACCAGACACCGATAAAATCCCAATAGAAATCCTAAGAAAATATAAGTGGTGGACTTTTCCTATAATACCATTACTAACGAAAGAAAAAAAATATATGTCGAGAACAAGCAACCAATTTTGAACAAAACTGTAGATTTATAACAAGTTCTCGCAGCATGGAATTATCCGGGAATAGTCCTAAATCTAAACAGCAATTTATGCCTAAGGAAAGAAGTGGGATTACACTAAGAGGACAACTCATTTGTCTAAACTCTTAAATAATGAAAATGACTAACTTGAAATGTGTAGGGATAGTTAAAGAAAAAAAAACATAACCTGAAGTAAGATAACTAATATGAACTAATTAAACTTCCCTATCAAGTTGTGAAAAGGTAACTGGAATATTTGGACAATCACACAAGAATGGTTAGGACATGTCGCGAGCATTTCCTGACCAGAAATATTATGAGGCATAAACATCTGCCTACTCTGCAATAAACACATATAGTACGAACCTAATTGAGCAGCAGTGATCAGTTGCTGAGCAACAATCTCGAACCCACGTATTCACTAAAGCTGAGTATTGACAGATTCATTGACAGAAAATTCAGAAGAATAAATAAGAAGAAATAAGAAGGACGCCGCGCCGGTCATCCTTACCTACTTCAAAATTCCAAACTAATTCCAGAACCATCCTGTTTATGGAATCAGGACATAAATTATTGTAGAGTATTTAAGATTTTTGTGACAAGTGAGAATAAAGCAGACCAAAGATAAAAAAAAATCACAACATCTTTCCAAATTGGCAAATATTGAACAAATATATCAAAACAAATACTAAGGAATCAAATATCAAAGATATAACACACAATATATGATCCAGTAGTGTAACAACATAGTTCCATAGTTCCTTATCAGTAATAGGATTAACTATAAGTATAAATCTAAATATGTAAATATATACTAAACAACCCTCGTATCATATGAGGTTAAAAGGAGTAATTCTCCTGGGAAGATTAGTACTTAAGAATATTAATTCATTATGAAGTGCATCATTTATAATACAAAAAAAAATGGATAAGTCATACATACTAATTATCTAATAAGTTATAGAAGTCATTAACCAATGCCAAAAGATACAAAAAAAAATAGCGGTGTACCTACGTTATCTGGTGATTAAGAAAATCTTAGACTAAAATGCAAAATATAATCAAAATAAGCTAAAGACAAACAGAGAAAGAGATTAGCTTAAACGAAAGTGTTAAGTTAGTCTTCTTCTGAGGATGAAGAACTAACCTCGTCGATGGTGTTATCAGGCAGTAAATCCTTTACATGAAATTGACCAATTCGTTTGTTGGACGAATTGTCCCTTAATTCATATACCAAAGGAGATATTACCCTTACAACCGTACACGGAATGTATTTCTGGCAAAATTTTGCCGAAATAGCATCACCTTTACTTGATTTTACAAAGTTTCTCTTTAAAACTCTATCGCCAACAAAGAATCGCAAATCTAAAGTATTTGATTGGTTATAAATATTATATGGTACAACCATAGACATATCATCATCATCAACAAACCTAAAAGTTGATACTGATAATGGAACTATTTCACTACTGTAATCATTAGAATTGTGTTTAACGCTACTGGGTAAAGAAGAATTGGTAGTTGACCATCTGTGATCACTTAAAACAGGCGGATTCAACGTTTCATGATTAGTAGTTAATTTCGGGACTGATTTGTGAAAAAAAATGTGGCCAAGTTATTAGCAACACACCACCAAGATCAAAATAGGCAGCAAAAATAATATATATATAATCAAATAAATACCTTAGTTATCTTACTAAAATACTCAAAATAATTTCTAGTTATATGTAAATTATAACTATTCTAAACCAAATATTAATATATATGCAACAATTAATAGTACCTATAAGTATAGTACTGTTGGCTGTAGGAATAAAAGTTTATATAATATACGATATAAGTATGTGTAGGTAAGTAAGTAAATATAAGTTCTCAATAAAAATACAAAATTCAACCTAGAATGTAAGTTGTACTACTATAACCTATCACTGAGGTCTCAAAATATTAATAACTAATAAATCTAATAAATAAACTAATAAATCAATACAGCAGCATAAGTATACCTGTTTAGTATTAATAAAAAATTTAAAGATAGAATAAATCAGCAATAATGAGTAAAAAAAAAGAAAAAGCAAAAATACAAAAACTCAAGTAAGAGAAAAAAAAATCAGCTAAAAGCTACTGTCTTAAAACCAAAAACTTGGAAAAGGCACCGCGTTGGGACGCCGATGTAGCAAAATACTGGGGTGTGTAGGAGGAGAGAGGTATAAGAAGAGTGGTCTATATATAGGGGATAAAATAGATAACAATTAAGTAAAGAAGTATGAAAGAAAAAAAAATATTGAACGGAATGTGGCTAGGCTAGCAATGTAGGCAGGAGAATGACCACTAGAAACTCAAGGATGGATACGGCCAATTTGCATGCCTTTTAAAGACAGTAAATCAGGAAAATATGTATGATGGATAGAAAAGAAGATATGAAAAATGAATATATATAATGAAAGTTAACAAAGAAAACAAATTGAGGGCGCCAGAAGAGGGATAATACTCTAAAAAAAAGTAACAGTCACTCTTCCAGGTATCGTATACTGCTAATATTAATTAAAGTTGATTTAATAAACAAAAATGCTGTAAATGTAAAAAGGTAAGGAAATATTAATAAAAAAATTATATGCAAAACAAATTCAAGTTTATTAAATATAACTTCTTAGATTCTGACAATCTCTAAGTTACCAAAAAGTATATGAAAATTTCACAATATAATATTTAAAAAAAAAAAGAATGTTGAAAACAACTACAATAAAAAGTTGAAAACTACACAGAATAACTCTGATATAGAGTGTACAACCTACATCTAGGTTAAAAAACAACCTTAAACAAAATAATGCTAACGTTGGAAGAACGTATAGCCAAGTAAATATATCAAACTTACCTACAATATGACCAACAATATTGTTAAACAACTCTAAATTCACATACAAACAAAATAATATATATAAATGGGAACAAGCCAAGTTAAACAATTGAAACGGTCTATTATCCTGAAGGGATAATAACCGGAGTTAATAACACAAGATGAAATATAAAAAAAATTAGTTAAGTAAACAAATAATGAAATAATTAAAGTTAATAATGAAATAAATGGTTAATACAAAAAAAACAATGGAAGATAATCTCTGGGTAGAATTTGAGCTCAAACTTACCGATACCTTACACCAAGGGGAGTTATATTAATTAATATATATATATGTTATAAAAAAAAACTAGAACTGGTGAAACAAGATATATATATATATATATATATATAGTTCTGAATCAAAAACCAACTGTCCTCCTACAGCTGTCTGGAAGGATACTCCCGAATGGTTTCGGTGTCCCAGCGAAGTCCTCCTTGAGGTCCGAAATTAGCACGGAGCTGGTGCTAATTGGCTCAGTTCCGATGATGACTGTCCTGCCCTACCTCTAGGTGCAGGCTGGAGAAAAAATGAGGGTGGAGTAGACAATACTCCCTGTGGCTTGTCCCAATGACCCTGATTCTAATAGAGTTGAAGTGGTACTCTCCCTCGGATGTTCTGAGGGAAATTTATAATTCCATGGTAGGTGGCTGAAAACAATTCCCCGTTACTTCTAATCTCAATATTGATAAAAAGAAATCAAAGAAGAAGTGAGGAAAGTTTCTTTCAGCATAAGCATCCTATCCCTAGGCAAGAGATACACCTTGCGGACTATCCAGGGTCGCAATACCAGGGCCCAGAGAGTTCTCAAGATGCCTTGCCATCCTAGAGGGCACATAGCAGTCAGAAAACCTAAAAATAAAGTTCCACATCTCCCATCCGTCCTACTTAACATCGTAGGCACGGATCTCCCAGATGACTACTATGATGTCCTCGAATCAACTCCTTATGAGTACCGCGTAAATAATTAAAAGGACAGGGCGAGTTGGTTTCTGTGGTTCCCAACTCATTGCACAATAATACCTGATCCTAGGTGAGGTTGTAGCCACAGCTATCCTCCACGTTTGAAAAAAAGGCCAAAACAATCTGCTAAAGAATTGTTAAGTTTTAAATTGGTCGAGGTATGAAATTAACCACCAAACCGTCGAAGAAGATGTCCAAACATAAAACAGCATCTAGCCGTCCCCACCCAGGCAACAATCACCAACCAAAGCAGAAATACGTAAGCCCCTCCTAATCCGCCGACCGCATACGCTAATACCGCGACAACCAACCCCGTGAAAGCGTCGCTTGGCTCATTTGCATAATCCTCCGGACGACGAATTACAGTGCAATACACTGGTTCAGACGCTGGAGGGGACGTAGATGGGTCAATAAGCGACAACGGCGAATAACGGAGAGGTTGACGGCAGGTATTAGCATATTAACACCAACCACCGGCGACAGCTGAAAATCCGAGAACCGGTGCTTGCCTCTGGCGCGCTCAGCCGTTGTCGAAATTACAGTGCAATACACTGGTTTTTACTTCGGCTATCAGCGCGCTAGGGAACTAAAAGCATCGGATAATTGGATTAAAGCGGTCAAAGAAATAAAATAAAGTTACATACGCCTAACATGCAATGACAAGAGGCAATACCAATTCTCAGCCTCGAAACCAATTCTAGTCCTGGCATTAACGGTAAAATAAGACCCAAATAATAAATAAAAACCCCATTCCCTGAAGAGGCAAAAGCCTAAAACAGGGACTCTCGCAAGAGAGTAATTACGTGACTAGCTAGCATAAGAAACCGGAGCAAAAAGATAATTATGGTAGATAAAAAAAACCCATCCAATCGGATGTAGCGTGACCTTGCTTCACATAGAGTAAAAATATAATGGCCTTGGACAAAATACTATATTAAAATATGAAATAATGAATCTGAATAATAGGATATAGATAAAATACTCTAATGTTTATAGTATAAAAGATTATTATTTACCAGATAGCTACTTAATTCCGTGCTAGAAATCTCACTTCACCTCCCCGAGTTTCCGAAAACACCGTCAATTAAGTTGTTATGGTTCTACTTGGAATATTTAACTTCTTGAAGTGAAGGAAATTCTATGCATTAATTGGATTTTCTTTCGCTAACTGCCACCTGTGTATGTACCACTTCAAACTCCCGATCAAAAGTGATTTTTAATTCACAGTTAATTAACCAAGAAGAGCCATTTTTCCACTTCCCCTAGTCTCCTGTCATTTCTCTTGTCCGCAATGGTACCAAATTAGATCAGAGTGACAACTTAAATTATTAACAATACACACTTAATGGGCAAATGAACACTTAAAGTTAGGCAACCCATACTACATCTCTGAAATTATTTTTAATATAAATTGTTTATTATTTTAATTTAAATTGTAATAAAAGTAACGACTGTTACAACACACTCACACACACACACTCACACACGCACTCACACACGCACGCACACACGCACACAAACACACACACATACACTCTTCACCTCTCGACTCCTACCCATTATTCTGCTCTTACGACAGGCAGGGCCTTCTTGCCACGGACGTATTCTTATCTCTGCGAGCCGAACGGACACACACACACACACTCGCACACACACACACACACACACATACACGCTTCACCCCTCGACTCCTACCCATTAGTCGCCTCTTACGACATTCAGGGACTTTTTGCCACGGCCGTGTTCTTATCTCTGCGAGCCGAACGGACACACACACACTCACACACACACGCACACACACACGCACAAACGCACACGCACACACTTTCCACCTCTCGACTCCTATCCATTAGTCGCCTCTTAAGACAGGCAGGGCCTTCTTGCCACGGGCGTATTTTTATCTCTGCGAGCCGAGCGGATACACACACAGTCACACACACCCACATACACTATTCACCTCTCGACTCCTCCCTTTTGGTCGCCTCTTACGAGAGGCAGGGCCTTCTTGCCCCGGCCGAACTCTTATCTCTGCAAGCCGAACCGATACACACACTCACACACACGCACACACACACACACACACAAATACACTCTTCACCTCTCGACTCCTACCCATTAGTCGCCTTTTACGACAGGCATGTCCTTCTTGCCTCGACCGTATTCTAATCTCTGCGAGCCGAACGGACACTTACATACATACACACACACTTACAAACGCACACAGAAACAAACAAACACACACACACATACACTCTTCATCTCTCGACTCCTACCAATTAGCCGCTAATTACAACAAGCATGGCCTTCTTGCCACGGCCGTATTCTTATCTCTGCAAGCCGAACGGACACACACACCCATACACACACACTCACATACGCACAAACACACACACGCACACACACATGCACTCTTCACCTCTCGACTCCTACCCATTAGTCACCTCATACGACAGGCATGGCATTCTTGCCACCGCTGTTTTCTTTTCTCTGCGAGATGAAGGGACACACATACACACACACAAACACACACACTCACAGACACACACACACGCACGCACACACGCACACACACATACACTCACACACACACACACGCACACACGCACACACACATACACTCTTCACCTCTCGATTCCTACCCATTATTCGCCCCTTACAAGAGGCAGCGCCTTCTTGCCTTGGCCGTATTCTTATCTCTGCAAGCCTAACGGACACACACACATACACACACACACTCACACACGCAAACACACACGCACACACACACACATACACTCTTCACCTCTCGACTCCTACCCATTAGTCGCCTCTTACGTCAGGCAGGGCCTTCTTGCCTCGGCCGTATTCTTATCTCTGCAAGCCAAACGGACACACACACATACACACACACTCACACACGCACACACACACACATACACTCTTCACCTCTCGACTCCTACCCATTAGTCGCCACACACACACGCGCATAAACGCACGCACACTAACATTCTTCACCTCTCGACTCCTACCCATTAGTCGCCCATTACGACAGGCATGGCCTTCTTGCCACCGCTGTTTTCTTATCTCTGCGAGCCGAAGGGACACACACATACACACACACTCACACACACACCCACGCACACATACACTCTTCATCTTTCGACTCCTACCCATTAGTCGCCTCTTACGACAGGCAGGGCCTTCTTGCCACGGCCGTGTTCTTATCTCTGCGAGCCAACCGGACACACACACTCACACACGTACGCACACACGCACACACTTACACACGCATACACACACACACATACACTTTTCACATCTCGACTCCTACATATTAGTCACCTCTTAAGACAGGCATGGCCTTCTTGAAACCGCTGATTTCTTATCTCTGTGAGCCGAAGGGACACACATACACATACACACACACTCACACACACACGCACACACACGCACACACGCACACACACACACATACACTCTTCACCTCTACTCCTACCCATTAGTCGCCTCTTACGACAGGCAGGACCTTCTTGCCACGGCCGTGTTCTTATCTCTGCTAGGCGACTGGACACACACACACACTCACACACACAAATACACACACACTCACACACGCACACACACGCACACTCACACACACATACACTCTTCACCTCTCGACTCCTACCCATTAGTCGCCTTTTACGACAGGCAGGGAGTTCTTGCCACGGCCGTGTTCTTATCTCTGCAAGCCGAACGGACACACACACACGCACACACACACGCACACGCACACGCACACGCACACACTATTCACCTCTCGAGTCCTACCCATTATTCTCCTCTTACGACAGGCAGGGACTTCTTGCCACGGCCGTGTTCTTATCTCTGCAAGCCGAACGGACACACACATACACACACACACTCACACACACACACGCACACACACACACACACGCACACACGCACACACACACAAATACACTCTTCACCTGTCGACTCCTACCCATTAGTCGCATCTTACGACAGGCATGGACTTATTGCCTCGGCCGTATTCTAATCTCTGCGAGCCGCACGGACACACACACATTCACACACACACTCACACACGTACGCACACACGCACACACACACATACACTCTTCACCTCTCGACTCCTACCCATTATTCTCCTCTTACGACAGGCAGGGACTTTTTGCCACGGCCGTGTTCTTATCTCTGCGAGCCGAACGCACACACACACACACACACTCACACACAAACACACACACGCAAGCACACATACACTATTCACCTCTCGACTTCTACCCATTATTCTCCTCTTACGACAGGCAGGGACTTCTTGCCACGGCCGTGTTCTTATCTCTGCAAGCCGAACGGACAAACACACACACGCACAGACAAACACACGCACACAGGCACACACGCACACACGCACACGTACACGCACACGCACACACTCTCCACCTCTCGACTCCTATCCATTAGTCGCCTCTTAAGACAGGCAGGGCCTTCTTGCCACGGACGTATTCTTATCTCTGCACGCCGAATGGACACATACATACACTCGCACACACACATACACGCTTCACCTCTCGACTCCTACCCATTAGTCGACTCTTACGACATTCAGGGACTTCTTGCCACGGCCGTTTTCTTATCTCTGCGAGCCGAACGGACACACACACACACTCACACACACACACACACGCACACACGCATACACACATACACTCTTCACCTCTCGCCTCCTACCTATTAGTCGCCTCTTACGACAGGCATGTCCTTCTTGCCACCGCTGTTTTCTTATCTCTGCGAGCCGAAGGGACACACACACAAACATACACACACACATACACTCTTCACCTCTCGACTCCTACCTATTAGTCGCCCCTTACAAGAGGCAGGGCCTTTTTGCCCCGGCCGTATGCTTATCTCTGCAAGCCAAACGGACACACACACATACTCACACACGCACACACACACGCACACACGCATACACACATACACTCTTCACCTCTCGCCTCCTACCTATTAGTCGCCTCTTACGACAGGCAGGGCCTTTTTGCCACGGCTGTGTTCTTATCTCTGCGAGCCTACTGGACACACACACTCACACACACAAATACACATACACACTCACACACGCACACACACGCACACACGCACACACACACACACACACATACACTCTTCACCTCTCGGCTCCTACCCATTAGTCGCCTCTTACGTCAGGCAGGGTCTTCTTGCCACGGCCGTGTTCTTATCTCTGCGAGCCGACCGGACACACACCCACACTCACACAAGCACACACACGCACACACGCACACACACACATACACTCTTTACCTCTCGACTTCTACCCATTAGTCGCCGCTTACGACAGGCAGGGCCTTCTTGGCACGGACGTGTTCTTATTTCTGCGAGCCGACCGGACACACACACACTCACACACGCACACACACACGCACACACGCACACACACACATACACTCTTCACCTCTCGACTCCTACCAATTAGTCGCCACTTACGACAGGCAGGGCCTTCTTGCCTCGGTCGTAAGCTTATCTCTGCAAGCAGAACGGACACACACACACACTTACACACACACGCACGCACACACGCACACACGCACACACACACATACACTCTTCACCTCTCGACTTCTACCCATTAGTCGCCGCTTACGACAGGCAGGGCCTTCTTGGCACGGACGTGTTCTTATTTCTGCGAACCGACCGGACACACACACACTCACACACGCACACACGCACACACGCACACACACACACATACACTCTTCACCTCTCGACTCCTACCCATTAGTCGCCCCTTACGACAGGCATGGCCTTCTTGCCTCGGCCGTATTCTAATCTCTGCGAGCCGAATGGACACACACATACATACACACACACTTACACACGCACAAACACACACACACCCACACACGCACACACACACATACACTATTCACCTCTCGACTCCTACCTATTAGTCGCCCCATACAAGAGGCAGGGCCTTCTTGCCTCGGCCGTATTCTTATTTCTGCAAGCCAAACAGACACACACACATACACACCCACTTACACACGCACACACACGCGCACGCCTCTTACGACAGGCAGGGCCTTCTTGCCACGGCCGTGTTCTTATCCCTGCGAGCCGACTGGACACACACACTCACACACACAAATACACACACATACTCACACACGCACACACACACGCACACACGCACACACACATACACTCTTCACCTCCCGACTCCTACTTATTAGTCGCCCCCTACATGGGGCAGATGCTTCTTGCCTCGGCCGTATTCTTATCACTGCAAGCTAAACGGACACACACACACATACACACACACTCACACACGCACACACACGGACACACGCACACACACACATACAACCTTCACCTCTCGACTCCTACCCATTAGTCGCCTCTTAAGACAGGCAGGGCCTTCTTGCCAATTGCCTCTTATCTCTGCGGGCCGAACGGACACACACACACACACTCACACACACACACATACACTCTTAACCTCTCCACTCCTACCCATTGGTCGCCTGTTACGACATTCAGGGACTTCTTGCCACGGACGTTTCTTATCTCTGCGGGCCGAACGGACACACACACACACACACACTTACACACACACATACACTCTTAACCTCTCGACTCCTACCCATTAGTCGCTTCTTACGACATTCAGGGGCTTCTTGCCACGGACGTATTCTTATCTCTGCAAGCCGAACGGACACAAATACATACTCACACACGCACACACACACACGCATACACGCACACACACACATACACTCTTCACCTCTCGACTCCTACCGATTAGTCGCCTCTTAAGACAGGCAGGGCCTTCTTGCCACGGACGTATTCTTATCTCTGCGGGCCGAACGGACACACACACACACACACACTCACACACACACATACACTCTAAACCTCTCGACTCCAACCCATTAGTCCCCTCTTACGACATTCAGGGACTTCTTGCCACGGACGTATTCTTATCTCTGCAAGCCGAACGGACACACACACATACTCACACACGCACACACACACGCACACACGCACACACACACATACACTCTTTACCTCTCGACTCCTACCCTCTTTCTACGGCCATGTTCTTATCTCTGCGAGCCGAACGGACATACACACACACTGACACACACACGCACGCTCACACGCACACACGCACACGCACACACTCTCCACCTCTCGACTCCTATCCATTAGTCACCTCTTAAGACAGGCAGGGCCTTCTTGCCTCGGCCGTATTCTTATCTCTGCAAGCCGAACGGACACACACACACTCACACACACACGCACGCACACACGCACACATACACACACAAACACTCACGCATGCACAAACACACGCACGCGCACACACACACACACAAATACACTCTTCACCTCTCGACTCCTACCCATTAGTCGCCTTTTACGAGAGGCATGGCCTTCTTCCTCGGTCGTATTTTAATTTCTGCGAGCCGAATGGACACACACATACATACACACACTCACTTACACACGCACACACAAAGGAACACACACTGAACAAATTCCCTTCGTTGGCTTAGTGAAGATGTTCGTTCTGTTGTAATGGAAACACCAAATAATAGTAGCAGAGTTAATTGTTGAGACGTACACTATGGGTGTAGACCCGGGATTACTTTGAGTAGAGACTGATGAAGTTGATCGTTGAAGACTATATGTTCGTTGAGTGAATATTGATTGAATGCTTCTCTAGTCAAGAGATATTAGTTTTATATAAATTCTATTTGGGTCAATATTTTTCGCGTACCTAGCGTGATATGTGTATTTAATTTATGTAAATTGTTTAACTTTGTCAGTACTTTTGGCTGATGTCCAAATTATTATTTATAATTGACCAAATGTGTATGTAACCTAATTAACTACGTGTGTGTATTTAATAACAAATAGATTCATTCGGTCTACTGGGTGATAAAATTATACTGTCCAATTTCGGATATGAATTATGAAGATTTGATATTGGACATACTGCGGAATCGGGCAATCTGGCCCAAGTGTCAATACTCAAAGTTTACATATAAGTATTACATAACATAGTAAAATTCAAACATGATAAATTATAAATAGTTTAAGAATAATCAATAATCTTCCAACCGTACCCTAGCTATCAATGTCCGACTCTATCTCTAGATTAAAATTAGGGCAATTGGATGAAAATGTGGAAAGTGGGATGTCAACTTGGGAAGTCGACCGTACATTGTTGTGCCGATTACTAACTAATACAGGTACTTCCTGTTCGTTAGTCTGAGTTTGTGGATTCCCTGAACGACATAGTCGTGCAACAGGACGGTACTTCCATAACGTGAGTATCCCAATTATTACCATTATAGTAATGATCCCGGTGGCCACAAAATAATGCCAATTAGATTCGTGAATCGATCGCCACTGCGTATGCGTCATTTCTTGTTCCAGACTCTCCTCCTCAAGTAACACATGACGTAGCTCTCCTCCTGGTATGTCAAGGTAGGTGTTTAGAGGCGTGTTAAACTTGCGGGGTGTCCTCGCCACCAGTTGGGCCACGGGAGTGATTGGCGACTTCAGGTAACTCGTCACTGCTCTGTCCACCCCACTGCTAGTGGGGAGTAATGTAATATTTTTCGTTTGGGCGATACATTTGGGTGAAAGCTTCAGGAATGTGACTCGTTCCAGTACTCTTTCGCTCCGATTTCCATCGCAAATAATGGATATGTGTATCGTGACTGGCGTGATAACTAGCCAGAGGTTGGGAGTACCCATCTTACTCCATTGAGCTGTCTGTATTGTCCTGGCTACCACTGGACATGTGCTATTCTTAGATCGCTCATAAATTTCTTCTAGTATGCAGTTTGGTTGGGTATCCATGTTTCTTATAGCCGTTGGTGAGCACGCTATCTGCGCCTTTGTCAACAGTAAGCACCTTTCTCTATCTTCCGTGGTCAATTCGAAGTAGTGCAGTGTGTTATAATCTACGACCAGTAGATTCCTTGGGGCGACAAATGTGCGCAACACCGACCCCTCAACGTTAAGTGGTATGGCCGTGACTTTAAGCATGCTGTACTTATTTTTCCCTGTCACTATGAAGTAGCCGATGACTGTTATATATCTGTCGTCATGACTGACTTCTGTTTCTATAATGGGTTGTCGTCGTATTTCGACCCCTTGAGGCAGTATCTGCCCTGCTTTCCCTATTAATTTGGTTATTTCACCCGGTTTCACTATATGAATGAAGTGTCCGTGGTTATAGTGAAGGTTTAATATTCCCTCGTAAAATTGAGTATATTCGTTTATGAAGTCCATAACTTGTAATGCTATCGTTTGTATTCGTAACGTGCTATATTCGGTTTCTAGTTTTTGTGCTTTGTCTTCTACTTCGTTAAGTCCTTTAGATATTTCTTGTAGACCTGTGATTAGTGCTTTGTTAAACTTGTTCATTTGCTCGTTTATCCTGTTCTCTGTGTGATTGATTGATGTTATTGTTTCTAACATTATCTTCGCCTGGTGCTGTGATCCCTTTATTAGCTCCTTTTGGTTATTATCTAATGCTTCAATGTTACTGTAGGCTTCGTCATTGACTCCAAATACTGAGGTTAATATTGTTCCTAATATTCCTTTTCTTTCCCTTCCTTTTATTTCTACTGTCAACCCCTCGCTTACTGACTCCGCCTTTCTTTGTGCTTCCTCTAACTTCTCTATTATATCCTTACAATTCACGATTTTTATCTCATGACACAGTTCTCGTACGCCTTGTATCATATTTCCTATTAGTTGGTGCTCTGTTCGAATTCTTCCTTTTTCGAGTAACACCTTTATTCGAAATGTTCCCCGGTCTATGACGACCTCTCCAAGGTCTTCTGTGAAAAATCCTGGTACCGGATTATATATTTTATACGGTTCTGCCTTTATGGGTTTTAACATCGTTAAAAACATTATAGCTACTAGTATTTTCTTCCATCTTAGTGCTGCTGCCTTTTTCGGCTTTTCCTGTTTCTCTTCTTCCAGTCGTATTAGCTTATGTATGGGTCTTTTAGTCAGTTTCCCGTTTGCCTTTCTCACTGTTACTACTCTGGTTAGTCCCTCCGCTCCAGGTTGTGTTTCTGTTACCCTCGCTAATGGCCATCTGCCTGGAGGTGTATCCTCTTCTTTAATTATAACTATTTCTTCTTCTTTTATGTTAGGGTGCGCCTTATGCCATCTATTTCTCGGCATCTCGTCGGCATCTTCAAATAAGTCGTAAGCTCTTCTTCCCGATTTGGTGATATAATTTCTCTCCCTATAAGGAAGTGAGCTGGTGTCAGGGCTATTTTCCCTTCAGGGTCTTCTGATGACCCACATAATGGTCTCGAGTTCATACATGCTTCTATTTGTGCCAGCACCGTACTCAATTCTTCATATGTTAGAACTGTTTCCCCGATGATTCTTTTCAAGTGATATTTCATTATTCGCACTGCGCTCTCCCATAATCCTCCGAAATGTGGTGCATATGCAGGTATGACATGCCACTGGGTACCTAGTGCCAGTAATCCTTGTTTTATCTCGTCATCTATTTTTTGATTTTCTTTTTTCAACAAATTTGCTGTTCCTACGAATGTGGTTCCGTTATCGCTGTATACGTTGTTGCACTGTCCTCTGCGTGCCGTAAATCTCTTGAACGCTGCGATGAAAGCATCCGTAGACATATCGCTTACTACCTCAAGGTGTACTGCCTTCGTTGACAGACACACAAATACTGAGATGTAGCCCTTATAGCTCCTCTGTCCTCTGCCTCTCGTGGTACTTATTTTTATTGGCCCGGCATAATCTATCCCTGTGTTAGTAAAGGGATGACTCGGGTTCACTCTGTCTTTCGGTAGATCTCCCATTAATTGTTGTGCTGCTTGGCTTTTATACCTCCTGCACCTTAAACATTTTGCTAGATGATCTTTCACGGTTCTTCTGCCGTTGATTATCCAGTATTTCCTTTTTATGTACTGTAGTGTTTGTTGTAATCCGCTATGTAGATTTCTTGCGTGACTATCTGTTATAAGTAACTTTGTTAATGCACTATCCTTTGGCAAAATTATCGGATGTTTTTCTCCGTACTTTAGATTCGTGTGTCTCAGTCTTCCGGTGACTCTTAGAATTCCTTGTCTATCCAGGAATGGTACCAATGACGCTAATTTATTTTTCTTGTCTAATTGCTGTTTCTTCTCCAGCTTATTTATTTCTGGTTTGAAGTAGGCGTGCTGTGTGTGCTTTATCACCTTTAATAGCGTTTCCTCTAATTCTTGGACTGTAAGCTGACTTTGTCCATTGTCCTTCTTTTTTCTGCATTTGTCTGCAAATCTCCTACAATATGAAAGTACTCTTCTCATTCTTTCTAAATTTGAGAATCTCTCGCATATGTCCTCCTTTATCGTTGTCGTGTGCACCGTTATTTTCGTTTTGACTTCCTCCTCATTTGTCTCTGGTATTTCTTCTGATTCCTGAGTTAAAGTTTTGTTACTAGTCAGCCAAGTTGGTCCCTTCCACCATAGCTCTGCTTCTAATAATTCTGATGCGGTACTTCCACGTGAGAGGATGTCCGCTGGATTTTCCTTTGTATCTACCTTATGCCAATTTTTCGGTCCTATAACGCGTCTTATTTCCTCTACTCTGTTGACGACGAACATTTTCCACCTTTTTGATGATCCCCTTATCCAAGCCAGGGTTATCGTTGAGTCCGACCATGCATATACCTCAATGTTTTCCCTGTTCAATGCTTGTAGGGTTTTCTTCATTAAATTTGCTAGTAGTACCGCGGCACACAGCTCGAGCCTCGGTAACGTCGTTTTCCCTTTCAATGGTGCGACTTTCGATTTTGCTATCATTAGATTCGTTTTAATTTCTGGGCCTAATACCCTTGAGTAGATTACCGCTCCATATCCTTTCATAGACGCATCTGCAAATCCATGTAGTTCTACTCTGTTTATCTTGCTTAAGTTGTTCCACCTGGGCAATGTTATTTTCTCCAGATTTACTAATTGCGCCTGGTATGTATTCCACCTGCTTTGTTGGTTGCTAGTTAATTCTTTATCCCAACTGGTCTTTTGCTCCCATAATTCCTGTATGAACATTTTCGCCTGAATTACTACAGGTGCTATCCATCCCAGTGGGTCGTATA
The DNA here is from genome assembly GCF_040954645.1 of Diabrotica undecimpunctata. Taxonomy (NCBI): domain Eukaryota; kingdom Metazoa; phylum Arthropoda; class Insecta; order Coleoptera; family Chrysomelidae; genus Diabrotica; species Diabrotica undecimpunctata. The sequence continues at coordinate 283,209 of NW_027311888.1, read as the reverse complement.
GTTTTGCTACTTCTGACAGTACGTATCTTTTCGTTATTTTCTTTGCCGTCGTTATCCCTATTTTGAATGTGATTATATCCTCTTTAGGTGACCAGTGTATTCCTAACGTTTTCCGTACTTCTTCTTGTTTGAATGCCTTCGAGTCTACGTTCCTTATATCCTCCGGTACGTTCTCCATTATTTTTTCTTCGTTGCTCAACCATTTTCTAAGAGTGAAACCTCCTTTTCTGAACGGTTGTATTAATTCCTTTTGGGCTGTTTCTGCTTCCTGCACTGTCTCAGCTCCTCCTAGTATATCGTCTACATACATGTTTTCTTTTACAATTTTCGATGCCAACGGGAACCTCGCTCCTTCGTCTTCTTGTACTTGTTGTATTGTTCTTAACGCTAAAAAGGGTGCTGCGGCCGTGCCGTATGTCACCGTCGTTAAGTTATACTCTTGTATGTGGTCCTTTGTGTCCTTTCTCCACAAAATTTTTTGATATTTTTGGTCTTCTTCTGCCATTCTGATTTGTCTAAACATTTTTTCCAGATCCGCTGAGTATGCTACCTTATTGGATCTCCATCGTAATAGTATATTTGTCAAGTCTTGTTGTAATTTCGGCCCTGTGTGCATAATATCATTCAGGCTTACTGCCGATGAGCTTTTGCTTGATGCGTCAAACACGGCTCTTATTTTCGTTGTAGTACTGTCCTCTTTTCTCACTGGATGATGAGGTAAGTAGTACCCATCTCCCTGGTTTTCTGCTATTACCATATGACCTTGGTTTTCATAATCTTCCATGAATTGTCTGTAATTCGCTTCTAACTGTTTGTCTTTTGCAAACTTCCTTTCTAGTTGCATCAATCTGGCGAATGCTTGCTGTTTAGATTCTCCTGACTTTGCGACGTCTTCCCTAAACGGAATTTTTACTTCGTATCTCCCTTCTTCATTCCTTTTTACAGTCTGTCGATACAGTTCTTCACATTCTTGTTCTTCCACTGAGAAACTTGTATCCTGATTTACTTCTTCTAATTCCCAGAAGTTCTTTATTTGTACGTCCATTTCTTGTCTTGATATCATACAGCTTACTTCTGCTTTTATATTCTCCCTTTCTCGTGCTATTCCCGAAACTATCCATCCTAGTTTGGTGTTTTGACTCAGGAGTCCATTACTTATTCTGTGCATCCCTTCTGTCAATATGTAACTGTATTCTTTTACTCCTAGTAGTAAGTCTATCTTCCCTACCTTGTAATATCTTGGATCTGCCAGTATTGCATTTTTCTCGTTATAGTCCGGTAGAATTATATCCTTTTCCGGTAAATTCCTTGTTATCTTCGGTAGTACTAGTGCTTCTATTTCCATCTCGAAGTCACTTTCGTAATGAGTTTCGATTAAAAGTTTCATACTCCAGTTGGCTGTTTTTTCTCCTGACGAGCCTATCCCGGATATGGTCGCCTGTATGGGCTTCCTTGTTGTTCCTAGCGTCGTCGCAGCTTGTTCCGTTATAAATGCGCATTGTGACCCTTGGTCGATTAGTGCTCTCATTATGTGTGAATTTCCTTTCGCATCTCTTATGCGTACCACAGCTGTCGCTAGTAATGCTTCACCTTCCTTATGGCTTGCACAGTTTACTGAATTCTGCCCTTTTGCTGGTCGTTGCTATTCCTAGGCCCATTGGTATCTTGTGTATTTTCTCGCCTTCCGTTATTTTGTTCTCTGGCGTTGTATGGATTATTATTTCCTCCTCTGTACCTATCAGCTTGGTACCCGTTTCTTCTATTGTTTGAATCTCTTCCATTTCTTTCTTGTGTTTGTTCTCGTTTCGTTTTATTGGAGTTTCTTTTGTTGCTTGTGTTTCCTTTTTCATAATGCAACATATGGTGGTGGTCTCCGCCACAGTGTCTGCACCTATATTGTGAATAACATTGTTTTTCTTTTTTATGTGCTAGGCAGTTTGTACACAATCCTTTTTCTTTTATCATCCTGTTCCGGTCTCTTACATTGAGTTCCTGAAATTCTCTGCAGTTCGGTACTCCGTGATCTCCGTTGCATATCACGCAATGTGTTCTTCGTTTCCTAAGAGATCCTCCTTGCTTCTCTTGTCTTTTTTCTGACTCCAGCAGTTCCAGTGTCTGAAATCTTCGCTGTAGGAATGTTTGTGTCGATTTGTACGTCGGTATCTCTCTACTGTCTCCAATGTGGTTTTCGTACAGCCTCCTAGTTTCATTGTCCCATTTCGTTATGATAATTCGGGCTATCAATGGGCTCCACGCTTCCGTGTCTGTTCCTAACCCTCCTATGGCTCCCAGACTTTCGTGGAAGGTGTCATGTAGTGATTTCAATGCTCTAGCAGAAGATTCCTTTACTTCCTGCGCTAGTAGCATCCTGTCTATTAATTTAAACAATATCATCCTTGGGTTCTCATACCTATCTTTTAGCATGTTCCAGGCCACTTCGTAGTTGGCCTCGGATATGTTTAAGTGTTGTATCATTCTGTTGGCTTCCCCTCTTACTTGAGTTTTTAGGTACTGCATTTTTTCTGCGTTTGATAACTGGTCGTTTTCATGTATTACTTTAGTAAACAGATCGTGGAAAGTTCTCCACGTTTCATATCTGCCTTCATACACAGGGATTTTTACCTGCGGCAATGTCACACCGTCTCTCCTCTGTGTGCTTTCTGGCCGTTGCATTCCTGGCCTTATTTTCTTTAAAACTTCCCTGACTTTCCTCTTTAGATGATTTATTCTCTCTACTTCTCCAATATCTGTAGCGTCCAGTTCCTCATTTACTGCTGCTTCAATCATTAGTGTATTCACCTTTTCCATGTATTCTCTTAACTCTGACTGCAATTCTTCATCCTCCTGCAAGTCTTGTTCATTTTCTGGCCGTAATAATTCCTCGATTCTTTGTTTTCTTATCTGTATCTCCTTTACTTTCGGTGCTTTTCCTCTTTTCAGCACCCTTCCATATTCTTCCAATAGGGTTTTCCCCTCAATGTATGTCTTAAATACCTGATCATAGTATTTTGTTTCAAAATATTTTTCTTTCGTTATACCCCCTTCTAGCAGCTTTTCGTGGTTATTTAAAAATTTTGCCCAATATTCTTCTAATTTTTCCTGTCTATCCCGGATGTATTGTTGATTTTTCCGAGATTGGGAATCCTTTTTTGTATTTGAAACGAGTTTCACTATTTCTGTTCCTATTTCCGCTTGCTTAACGTATAGACTCTCCATGATTATTTTAAAATTTTTACATTCAGCGGTAAATATACTCAGTGACATTAGAAGTGTTACACCCAGAAGTAGTAATTTCTTGAATTTAATTTTTTGGCAACAAAATGACTATATTTAAAACATTCTATGATAACAATACCAATGGTTTATCTCTTCTAGTTTTTGTAAAAATAAAGTTTTATCTTCTAAATTTTTTTGTAAGAGACCGACCTGTGAAAACCGGTTCGTATAGAAATTTTTAGTTATTGTTCCTCAGTCTAATTGTATTCAGTGTAATCAAATGCCTCGAGTTCAAATAAACCATAATTACCACCATTTTAGCGATTTTGACAGGGGTAGAATTATTGTGTATAAAGATATGGGTTTGTCGTATCGCGAAATTGGCCGTCGTGTTAATTGTACGGCAATGACGGCTATGCGTGTCTATCGTGTGTGGACAAACGAAGGCAGAGGAATACGAAGAAGACCAACTGGTCAACCAAGGCGTACCACAGAGCGTCAAGATAGGCGCTTTAGATTACTGGCTCTGCAAGACCGTTTTGCTACTGCGCGTCAAATTGCTGACGAATGGTTTGGAGTAGTAGGTAGACCTGTTAGTATGCGTACACTATATCGTCGTATTCGAGCCTTTGGACTGGTTTCATTCCTCCCATGACTACTGCTTCCTTAGACTGCGCACCACGTTCATCAACGTTTGAATTGGTGCAGAGAACGGCAGCATTGGGAAGCAGAATGGCGTAATGTAGCATTCAGCGATGAATCACGATTCATCGCCGCAATGCATAATGGCCGTAGGATGGTAAGACGCCGCCGTGGAGAACGACGAGATATCGGGTTTGCTGTTGAGAGGCATGTATACAGGACAGTTGGAGTAATGGTTTGGGGGGCTATTGCCTATGGTAACCGATCACCATTTGTGTTTATTCGAGGATATTATCACAGCTGCGCGTTATGTTGAAGACATCTTACAAACCAGTTTACTGCCTTATCTCGACGGCCGTCGCGACGTCCTTTTTCAGCAACACAACGTGCGTCCCCATATTGCTCATCAAACTATGGACTTTTTGCAAGAAGCTGGCGTCAATGTGTTGCCACGGCCGCCCCGTGTTCCGGATTTAAATCCTATCGAACATATATGGGATGTGATGTGAAGGAGACTCTCCACTTTGCACCATCCTGCACAGACTCTGGCACAGTTAATACATGAAGTTTAAGTTGCTTGGAACGAGGAGCCACAAGCAGACATTGAACATCTCATTTTGTCCATGCCTAGACGTATACAGGAGTGTATTCAGCTACGGGGTCGCCAAACACATTATTAATTTTTTTTTGATTACTTGTTAATAAAAATTCTTGACAACGTTATCGTTTCATTCTTGATGTAAATCTACCATGTTGCCAAAAAATTAAGTTCAAGAAATTATTCCTTCTGGGTGTAACACTTCTAATGTCACTGAGTATATATTAGACAATACTAAATGTACGTTATGTATTAAATAAGTATACCTGTATTATATCACTTTATTTTCTATCGGAATGTGCAATTTAGCGAAATATGAGTTTGACCTTGCCTGCTGTGCTATTCTTTGCATTGAGGTAGGTCAAGATGTAATCCACACACTCTTATAATGATATATATACATATATATATATATTGTTATCAAAATAAATGAAATTATTTGCTACGTAATTATTTTAATTTTTCGAAATAAAATATTTAATTGTAATTAAAAGCAAGCTATATGTATGAACGTTTCTTTTTTCAAATTGTCATACAAAATTACTGTTTAGTTAATTATAGTTGTGAATGACGTTTATTTTTGTTTTATCAATTCTCTGTATTATTTAAATGGTATGCATTCTAAAGTACATTATTATACGATTGATAGAGTGGAGATTGTTGTTCTAAATTGTTAAATTGTAATAAAAAAAACTTGTTAAATTGTAAGATTGTAAAAGTTGGAAGATTTTGTAATTATTCAAAAACTTACGGTTTTTTGTGTTCTTAGACGTTGAGGATCCCTCGCTTCTGGTGGGTTCTGCAATCGGTCCTGTCCTTTGGCTGCTCTGCGGCTCTAGTATGGCTCTCGGCTTTGGTACTGCTCTCGGCTCTAATATGGCTCTCGGCTTTGGTACTGCTCTCGGCTCTAGTATGGCTCTCGGCTTTGGTACTGCTCTCGGCTCTAGTCTGGCTCTCGGCTTTGGTACTGCTCTCGGCTCTAGTATGGCTCTCGGCTTTGGTACTGCTCTCGGCTCTAGTATGGCTCTCGGCTTTGGTACCGCTCTCGGCTCTGGTACTGCTCTCGGCTCTAGTATGGCTCTTGGCTTTGGTACTGCTCTCGTTCTCCCGGGTCTAGTGGTCTCTCTCTGCTACTGAGGGTGTTGCTGGCGTGGACTGTATAGGCTCTCTCAAACTTCCTTGAAGTATTCTGTTTCTCGATAGGACCATGAACAAAATCCTTCGTTGGCTCAGTGAAGATGTTCGTTCTGTTG
>NW_027311888.1:182500-272500 GCF_040954645.1 Diabrotica undecimpunctata | reverse complement strand
CACCTCTCGACTCCTACTTATTAGTCGCCCCTTACAAGAGGCAGGGCCTTCTTGCCTCGGCCGTATTCTTATCTCTGCAAGCCAAACAGACACACACACATAAACACACACACACACGCACACACACGCACACACGCACACACACACACTGACACACACACATACACACACACTCACACACGCACGCACACACGCACACACACACATACACTCGTCACCTCTCGATTCCTACCCATTATTCTCCTCTTACGACAGGCAGGGACTTCTTGCCACGGCCGTGTTCTTATCTCTGCAAGCCAAACGGACACACACACACACGCACACACACACACGCACACGCACACGCACACGCACACACTCTCCACCTCTCGACTTCTATCCATTAGTCGCCTCTTACGACAGGCATGGCCTTCTTGCCACCGCTTTTTTCTTATCTCTGCGAGCGAAGGGACACACACACACACACACATACACACACACACTCACACACACACACGCACACACGCACGCACACACGCACACACACGCACACACACACACACACAAATACACTCTTCACCTCTCGACTCCTACCCATTAGTCGCCACTTACGACAGGCAGGGCCTTCTTGCCTCGGCCGTATTCTTATCTCTGCAAGCCGAACGGACGCACACACTCACACACACACGCACGCACACACGCACACACACGCACACACGCACACACACACATACACTCTTCACCTCTCGACTCCTACCAATGAGTCGCCACTTACGACAGGCAGGGCCTTCTTGCCTCGGCCGTATTCTTATCTCTGCAAGCCGAACGGACACACACACACTCACACACACACGCACGCTCACACGGACACACACGCACACACGCACACACACAGATACACTCTTCACCTCTCGACTCCTACCTATTAGTCGCCTCTTACGATAGGCAGGGCCTTCTTGCCTCGGTTGTGCTCTTATCTCTGCAAGCCGAACTAACAAACACACATACTCACACACGCACACACGCACACACGCATACACACATACACTCTTCACCTCTCGACTCCTACTTATTAGTCGCCCCTTACAAGAGGCAGGGCCTTCTTGCCTCGGCCGTATTCTTATCTCTGCAAGCCAAACAGACACAAACATATACACACACACACACACGCACACACACGCACACACGCACACACACACATACACTCTTCACCTCTCGACTCCTACCCATTAGTTGCCTCTTAACGACAGGCAGTGCCTTCTTGCCACGGCCGTGTTCTCATCTCTGCGAGCCGACCGGACACACACACACACTGACACACACACATACACACACACACTCACATACGCACGCACACACGCACACACACATACACTCTTCACCTCTCGACTCCTACCCATTATTCTCCTCTTACGACAGGCAGGGACTTCTTGCCACGGCCGTGTTTTTATCTCTGCAAGTTAAACGGACACACACACACACGAACACACACACACACGCACACGCACACGCACACGCACACACTCTCCACCTCTCGACTCCTACCCATTATTCGCCACTTACGACAGGCAGGGCCTTCTTGCCTCGGCCGTATTCTTATCTCTGCAAGCCGAACGGACGCACACACTCACACACACACGCACGCACACACGCACACACACGCACACACGCACACACACACATACACTCTTCACCTCTCGACTCCTACCAATGAGTCGCCACTTACGACAGGCAGGGCCTTCTTGCCTCGGCCGTATTCTTATCTCTGCAAGCCGAACGGATACACACACACTCACACACACACGCACGCTCACACGCACACACACGCACACACGCACACACACACACACATACACTCTTCACCTCTCGACTCCTACCTATTAGTCGCCCCTTACAAGAGGCAGGGCCTTCTTGCCTCGGCCGTATTCTTATCTCTGCAAGCCAAACAGACACAAACATATACACACACACACACACGCACACACACGCACACACGCACACACACACACATACACTCTTCACCTCTCGACTCCTACCCATTAGTTGCCTCTTAACGACAGGCAGTGCCTTCTTGCCACGGCCGTGTTCTCATCTCTGCGAGCCGACCGGACACACACACACACTGACACACACATACACACACACACTCACATACGCACGCACACACGCACACACACATACACTCTTCACCTCTCGACTCCTACCCATTATTCTCCTCTTACGACAGGCAGGGACTTCTTGCCACGGCCGTGTTTTTATCTCTGCAAGCCAAACGGACACACACACACACGAACACACACACACACGCACACGCACACGCACACGCACACACTCTCCACCTCTCGACTCCTATCCATTAGTCGCCTCTTACGACAGGCATGGCCTTCTTGCCACCGCTTTTTTCTTATCTCTGCGAGCGAAGGGAGACACACACACACATACACACACACACTCACACACACACACTCACATACGCACGCACACACGCACACACACATACATTCTTCACCTCTCTAATCCTACCTATTAGTCGCCTCTCACGACAGGCAGGGCCTTCTTGCCTCGGCCGTGTTCTTATTTCTGCAGTACGAACGGACACACACACACATACTTACACACGCACACACGCACGCACACACGCACACACACATACACTCTTCACCTCTCGACTCCTACCCAGTAGTCGCCTCTTAACGACAGGCAGTGCCTTCTTGCCACGGCCGTGTTCTCATCTCTGCGAGCCGACCGGACACACACACACACTGACACACACACACATACACACACACACTCACACACGCACGCACACACGCACACACATACATACACTCTTCACCTCTGGACTCCTACCCATTATTCTCCTCTTACGACAGGCAGGGACTTCTTGCCCCGGCCGTGTTCCTATCTCTGCAAGCCAAACGGACACACACACACGCACACACACACACACGCGCACACGCACCCGCACACGCACACACTCTCCACCTCTCGACTCCTATCCATTAGTCGCCTCTTACGACCGGCATGGCCTTCTTGCCACCGCTTTTTTCTTATCTCTGCGAGCGAAGGGACACACACACACACATACACACACACACTCACACACACATGCACACACGCACGCACACACGCACACACACATACATTCTTCACCTCTCTAATCCTACCTATTAGTCGCCTCTCACGACAGGCAGGGCCTTCTTGCCTCGGCCGTGTTCTTATCTCTGCAAGCCAAACGGACACACACACACGCACACACACACACACACACGCACACGCACCCGCACACGCACACACTCTCCACCTCTCGACTCCTATCCATTAGTCGCCTCTTACGACAGGCATGGGCTTCTTGCCACCGCTTTTTTCTTATCTCTGCGAGCGAAGGGACACACACACACATACACACAGACACTCACACACACATGCACACACGCACGCACACACGCACACACACATACACTCACACACACACAAACACGCACATACGCACACACATACATTCTTCACCTCTCTAATCCTACCTATTAGTCGCCTCTCATGACAGGCAGGGCCTTCTTGCCTCGGCCGTATTCTTATCTCTGCAAGCCAAACAGACACACACACATACACACACACTTACACACGCACACACACGCACACACGCACACACACACATACACTCTTCACCTCTCGACTCCTACCAATTAGTCGCCACTTACGACAGGCAGGGCCTTCTTGCCGCGGCCGTATTCTTATCTCTGCAAGCCGAACGGACGCACATACTCACACACACACGCACGCACACACGCGCACACACGCACACACGCACACACACACATACACTCTTCACCTCTCGACTCCTACCAATTATATATATGTGGCTAAACACCCCTTTAGGGGTTACGCCGCTTACGCTCTCTAGATCTATGTTTTGAGGTAGATCAGTCCTCATGTTCCTTATTTAATTTTCTCAGTTATTTTTCTCCATTGTGTCCTATCTCTGGTTTTTCCTTTCCACTGTCGTATGCCCGCCTTGTTGAGATCATTTACAACTTCTTGTAACCATGTAGATCTTGGTCTTCCACGTCTTCTTTTGCCAGCTGGTGTCCATTCCAATATTGAGAATATCGTCGTAGTTGATCCTGATCTCCATACGTGTCCTAGCCATTTTGCTCTTTGTTGTTTTATTTTACACACTATATCTTCCTTAATTTCTTCCAGTAGCTCAAGGTTCGTTCTTTGTCTAAATTCATTTTCATTTATTTTTATTGGTCCCAGTATTGCTCTTAGTATTTTTCTTTCTTGTATTCTAAGGTTTTCCTCTTGTTTTTTTGTCATGCTGAGGGTTTCGGCTGCATACATCATCGTCGGTCGAATTATTGTTTTGTATACCTTCATTTTCGATTTCTTACTCAATAGTTTATTTTTTAGTAATTTCTTATTTGCATGGAAGGTCTTATTTGCTGTAATAATCCTTTCTTTGATTTCTGTTTCTCTTTCTCCATTGTTTGTTATTAATATTCTCAAGTACTTAAATTTTTCGACTTCTTCAAAAATGTATTCGCCTAGTCTAACCTTTTTGTTTTCGAAGTTTTTATCAAATCTCATTATTTTTGTTTTTTCTTGGTTTATTTTTAATCCCATTACTTTTCCTTCTGTTACCATTTCATTTAACATTTTTTCCATTGTTTTCCTATTTTTTGTTATTAGCACAATATCGTCAGCGTATGCTATTATTTGTCCTTCTCTAGTTCTAAGGGTACCTTTGTTTATTTTCCTGACGATGTATTCCAGGGCAAGATTAAACAGGGTTGCTGATAACGAATCTCCTTGTCTAACCCCTTTATTTATGACAAATTCTTCTGTGTCTCCTACTTGAGTTTTTATACTCACTACAGTTCTACTCATTGTCATTTTTATTAATCGTCTTAATTTGTTTTGTATTCCCATTTCTTTCAGAGCTACCATTAATTTTGATCTTTTTATTGTATCAAATGCTTGCTGAAAATCTATAAAAAGCAGTTCAATTTCTATTTTATATCCATGAGCTTTTTCCATAATTTGTTTAACTGTATGTATGGCATCTGTTGTAGACTTTCCCTTAATAAATCCGCATTGATAGTGTCCTATGATATTCGTCATAGCGTTGGTCAGTCTTCGATGTATTAAGGTCGACATAATTTTATATGCTGTGTTTAATAGCGTCAGTCCTCTGTAGTTATTACACATTTGTTGGTCTCCTTTTTTATGAATCGTGATAATTTGTCCTTTGTTCCATTCTTCCGGCATTTTTTCTTCGTCCCATATGTCTTTTATTAAATTGTACAGTTTTTCTTTTAATTCTTCACCACCATATTTTATAAGTTCCATATTGATCCCGTCTGATCCTGAAGATTTACCATTACAGCTGCTATTTATAATTTCCTCAACTTCCTCTTTTGTTGGTCTTTCTAGCTGGTTTCCTAACATCATTGTCTCTTCTTCTACGTTTTCATTTAGGTCTTGATCTTCTTGCTCTGTTAATAATTCTTTAAAATAGTGAGTCCAAATTTCTTTATACTCTTCATCATTTTCTGATACTTTTCCATTTTTATCTTTTATGCCTTTTATCTTTCCTTTAAAAGTTTTGTTTTGCTCGCTAATTTTCTTATAAAATGCTTTTGTGTTTCTGTTCTTACTTTCTTTTTCTATTTCTTTTATCTTATCATCTAACCAGGCACGTTTAATTTTCCTTATTTTTTTCTTACATTCATTCCTTATTCTATTGTATTCTTCCCTATAATCCTGTCTATTTGTTCTTATCCACATTTGTCTAATTTCTATCTTCTTTTTTAGCATGTTATGGCATTCTTCATTATACCATTCTTGTTTTTTTTTGTTTCTTTTTATTCCTATGTGTACATCCGCTGTTTCATTTATACATTTTTTTAAATTTCTCCATTCTGTTTCTATATCCTTTGTATATTTACACTGTTCCTTTAGTTTTTTGTTCATGTCATCAGCATACTTAATCCTTATGTCTGGAGCATTCAGTTTTTCTACGTACCATTTGTCTTTCATTGTCGTGTTTTTTAGAGTTCTTTTGACTTTTTGTTTTACCTTTGCAGTCACCATAAAATGATCTGTGTCTGCATGCGCACCTCTGTAAGTTCTCACGTCCGTAACCGATGTTTGTTTCCTTCTTGTAATCAGAATATGGTCTATTTGGGACCATGTTTTTTGGTCTGGGGAAATCCATGTTACTTTATGGTATTTAGGATGTTCGAAATTTGTACTAATGATAATCATATTGGTACTAGCTGCTAAGTTACATAATCTTTGACCATTGTCATTTGTTTTTTCGTGTAATGTGTGTTTACCTGCTACTTGGTTAATGTAGTCTTCCTTACCTACTTGGGCGTTAAAATCTCCCATTACCAGTATTGTGTCTTCTCTAGGTAAATTCTCCATTTCTCGTTCAAGTTCCTCATACATTTTGTCTTTTTCCTCCGCAGCAGCACTTTCAGTTGGAGCATATACGTTTATGATTGATATATTAAATGGTTTGGCGTTAATTCTCAGGTAAGCCATACGTTCATTTATTGGTTTAAATTGCATAATGTTATTTTTTATTTTTCCCATAATTATGAAAGCAACTCCATATTGACCTTGTTTTCCATGTCCCGAATACTGTAGTGTGTAGTTTTTTTTATTTATTTCTCCTTGACCTGCCCATCTAATTTCTTGAATCACTGCAATATCAATTTGGTATCTTTCTAGTTCTGAGACAATCTCCTGCATTTTTCCTGGTTCAAGCATTGTTCTGATGTTCCACGTACTTATTTTTAGTTCATCGCGTTTTTTCATTTTTCTATTATATTTTTTCCTGCTCGTCTGTTTTATCTTATCTAATCTATTCATGTCCTTTTCCTTTGTCATTTTCGTTTCCGTTTTTTGTTGTGTGTACGATATTTGTTGTTTTATCGGTTTTTTGGCGTGTCTTGGTTTGCCTTTTCCAGTTCATTCTTCTCTTTGTTCCATTTCCATATAGCCCCGTCAATATTTAATTTTTAATAACCTACTCTGGTGTTCATACCTTTTTCTTGTTGAAATTTTGCAATTTTCCGTATTTCTTGTTGGATCTTCATCTCTTCTTGCGTTAGATCGTTATTGATGTATATTTCTGGCTTTGATGCCCTTAGTTTGTTTTTGTTCTTCATGATTTTAATTTTTTCATTTCTGTTTTTTAGTTTTACAAGACATGTTTTGTCGCCTATTTTATAAGCATCTTCTATTTCTACTTTAATGCCTAATTCTTTTTCCACGAAATTTGCCATAATCTCGTTGACTACATTTGGGTTATTTGTATCCATCGGTAGACCCTGGACAATAACATTGTTAGCCTTTCTCTCTTTCTCGAGCTGTTCTACCTTCATTTTCACTATCTTTAGTTCCTGCTTCATTTCATCATTTTCCTTTTTTAGTTGTTGGTTACTTTGTTTGAATTCATTTATTTCTTTTTTTAATTCTCTGAGGTCATTTCTATATTCTCGTTGTTCTTCTTTTATTCCTTTTACCTCCGTTGTTAGATGTTTTGTTTGATCTGTTAAATTTTGCATCATTTTTAAAAGCTGATCTATTTTGTTTTCATCTTTCTGTTGTTTGGTTGGTGTTCTGGTAAGTTTCTTGCTCTTGTTGAAAATATCTTCATCATCTTCCTTTCGACTTCTTTTTTTATTGTCTTCTGAGGTGTAGTCATCATCGCTATCCATTTTTATTTCTTTTTTATGTATTTTTTACTCTATATTATAGCAAGCGGTAAGTTCTAGTTCTCCGGTCAACCCGTCAGAAGCTCTAGAACTTCTCAAGCAATAATTGAGTATGAAATTTAAATTTATTAAATATTTTATTTCTTCTAAATTTTGTTTATTTAGTTAATATTATTAATTAGCGGATTTCCTTTCTTGGATTTTTGAAACTTTTTGGATAACCGGCAACGTCGCATTCAATTTGATCAAGACTTGTCTTCTTATCTGTTATTAAAAGAACTGGAATTTCTAAATGTCGTTTTGTTTTGAATACAATAAAATGTTTTAAAACTTACTTACAACCTACAAACTACTCCTACCAATTAGTCGCCACTTACGACAGGCAGGGCCTTCTTGCCTCGGCCGTATTCTTATCTCTGCAAGCCGAACGGACACACACACACTCACACACACACGCACGCTCACACGCACACACACGCACACACGCACACACACACATACACTCTTCACCTCTCGACTCCTACCTATTAGTCGCCTCTTACGATAGGCAGGGCCTTCTTGCCTCGGTTGTGCTTTTATCTCTGCAAGCCGAACTAACAAACACACATACTCACACACGCACACACGCACACACGCATACACACATACACTCTTCACCTCTCGACTCCTACTTATTAGTCGCCCCTTACAAGAGGCAGGGCCTTCTTGCCTCGGCCGTATTCTTATCTCTGCAAGCCAAACAGACACAAACATATACACACACACACACGCACACACACGCACACACGCACACACATACAGACATACACTATTCACCTCTCGACTCCTAACCATTAGTTGCCTCTTAACGACAGGCAGTGCCTTCTTGCCACGGCGGTGTTCTCATCTCTGCGAGCCGACCGGACACACACACACTGACACACACACATACACACACACATTGTAACGATGCTTTGATCGTTTAACAGTTCGAACCGTGGGAGTGTCAATAATTGCGCATCCACTTCTACGACGTGACTTCGTAGTGGGATTCAGGACGGCTATTTAAGGCGTGTGAATAGCGGAATTAGACAGTCTTGTAGCTAGCGCTCTAGGCTCCCTGACTCGCCGGTGTAGTGAATCGGCGAGCCATTGCGGACAGAGACATTTCCGTATTGAGGATCATACTCTGTCCCTAACCAAGCGGAACCCATCGATATTGCGTATTGAGCATTACCGTGGATCTGCACAGAACCAACCGGGACGGAGAGATTTCCGTATTGAGGATCGTACTCTCTGTCCTTAGCCAAGCGGAACCCGTCGGCATTGTGTATTGAACATTGCCGTGGGTCTGCACAGCTAAATATTTTGTTTGCGAGCATATTCGGAGCTTTCGCTGAATTGAAGCGAAAGCGAGTATATTAGTAGTACTAATTAGTTTCTTTTCTTTTATAGACGTTTGCCGGGAAATTCATTCATCGCGGGACCCAGACGGAAACGTAGAATTCATTTTATTTTTGTTTTATAAGTATACAACGTAGAATCCCTTTTTTTAGTTTTTATTTATTTTATATATATACTTAATTGATTTATTTTTATTTCAAACCTGTGTTTTACTGAGTCTGTCGCCCCGAAAGAGCTACCCGTCACAAACTGGCGCCCGAGCAAAAATTAATAACATGCCGACAGATAAAGACACAGACTCAGTAACAGGTACGTCGTGGATAAACCGACTTTGCAAAGAGGAATTTCAGAGCGAGGCCGAAAAATGCGGCTTAGATCCCAAGGAAACCGTCGACGAATTGAGAGCACGACTCAGAACCTATTTTAAAAATCGCGAGGAAGCTACAGGAACAATCCCAAAAGAAAAAACTTCCAAGGAAACAGAATCCGACACACTGACCCAGGAAATTTCGGGCATCCGAAGACAATTACAGGAATTAACAATAACGAAACAAATGGGACAACCAGAATTGCTAAATCAAGTACGAAAGTGGAACACACACTTCGACAAGAAACATTCGGATGCAATAGAATTCTTAGAGAGGATAGACGAATTAAGCTTGGCCTACGAGATCGATAAACAAGATCTACTAAGAGCATTACCAGAATTATTAGGAGACCACGCTTTGTTATGGTACAGAAACAATAACAAAAATTGGAAGTCATGGACAGATTTCAGCGAGGATTTTAAAAAAGCTTTCTATCCCAGGGGATATTTGCTACAACTAGAAGAGGAAATCCGAAACAGAAAACAGAGACAGAACGAACCAGTAGATAGATATATCACGGAGATTCAAACATTAATCAGACGAGAAGGATCTTTTTCTAAAAACCAAGAACTCGAAAGGATATACAAAAATTTGTTACCAGAATATAAGCTTTATGCTCGCCGCCGGGATTTCGGAAACTTAGCCGAATTACAGGATTTAGCCCAAGAATACGAAGCTCTAGAAGACGAAAAGACCCGAGCAAATCAGATTTGCCGTGGAAACTGGAGACGCACGGAGCAAGCAGAGTACGATGCGAAAACGGCATGCTTTAGATGCAAGATGCCAGGTCACAGCCGTAAAAACTGCAAAAACCCATGGAAAAAGTTTTGTTCGCGTTGCGGCAGAGAAGGGGTTTACAGCAGCGACTGCTGTTTCAGGCGTCAGGGAAACGAATTACAGACTGGAGAAACAAGGAGTCGTCCCAGTCTGTAAAACAAGATTCGACTCCATTCGTTTTCGCCGTTACACAGCCAGCAAGCAATGACATTCGACTGTTCGCATCACTAAAAATAGGGCAAAGAACATACAGAGCGCTCATCGACACAGGAACTACCAAAAATTACGTCGGGGATAGAATAGCTCAGATATACAAGGACTCTCTAGATAGCTACAGCGGGAGAACAAGACTAGCAAATGGAGCGTCAATCAAGCTTAACCAGAAGTTGACAATTGAATGCGAGATCGATAAGTTACAAACCCGACAAACATTCATAGTAATGCCAGGGTTGACGGAAGATGCATTAATAGGAGTGGAATTCCTCAGGAACCATTCTATCGAACTTAAATTCGATAAACATACGACCAAACAATACATACAACATCAAGAAGAGACATGTAACACTTTTAAAGACTCCACTCAAAATACGGAGTTAGAAAGGTTCCTAAGAAAAGAACTAAGGGAGTTTGAGAATATAACAGGACCCACGAACTTAATAAGACACGAAATAAAATTGAAGAAAAAGTGCGATCCAGTCAAGCAGCCTTATAGGCGGCACAATCCCGCAATGCTACAGATCATCAACCAAGAAGTGGACAAAATGTTAAAAGAAGGAACCATCGAACCCTCCACAAGTGGTTGGAGTTCACCGATTGTACTAGTTAGGAAAAAGGATAACTCGTACAGATTTTGCATTGACTTTAGAAAAGTCAACGAACTATCAGATAAGGACGCATATCCGTTACCCAGAATATCGGAAATTCTGGATAGACTTAAGGAAGCAAATTTTATATCGACCCTCGATTTGAAACAGGGATATTTTCAAGTACCCCTAGAAGAAACAAGCCGCCCAGTGACAGCATTCAGCGTACCCGGAAAAGGCCATTTTCAGTTCAAAACCACCCCATTCGGACTGCATTCCGCAGAAGCCACTTTCCAACGCCTACTGGATAAGGTAATACCTCCCGATATGGAATTCGCGTTTGCCTACTTGGATGATATCGTAGTAATATCTAAAACGCTCCAAGAGCATTTAAATCACCTACATGAAGTTTTCCGAAGACTGAAAGAAGCCAGATTACAGCTGAACTTCGAGAAATGCACGTTTTGCCAGTCAGAACTCAGATACTTAGGACATGTGGTTGGAGCAGAAGGAATAAAAACCGACCCAGAGAAAACCAACGCTATAACCGGACTTACAGCACCGAGAAATGTGCGTCAACTCCGCCGGTTCCTAGGAATAACATCATGGTACCGCCGATTCATAGAGAACTATTCGACAATAGCAGGACCGCTAAACATGCTTCTGAAGAAGAAGATAAGATGGAAATGGACCGATAAGCAGGAAAACGCGTTTGAAGAGCTAAAATCAAAACTTACATCGGCCCCAGTATTAGCATGCCCCGATTTTTCGAAAACATTTTACCTGCAAACAGATGCGTCGAACTGTGGACTTGGAGTTGCACTAACACAGAAATACGACGGCCAGGATAAAGTAATTGCATATGCTAGTCGAACCCTCACACCAGCCGAGACAAAATATTCCACAACGGAAAACAATGTCTATCCATCGTGTACGGGATAAAGCAAATGAGGCCGTATATAGAAGGATACAATTTTAAGGTCATATCAGACCATCAGTCCCTCAAATGGCTGAAGAACCTTAAAAACCCGTCAGGTCGGTTAGCCAGGTGGAGTTTAGAACTGCAACAGTACGATTTCGAGGTAATATATAGAAAGGGAGTCCTCAACAAGGTAGCAGATGCTTTGTCACGACAACCACAAGAAAACCAGAGCGAAGAACCAGAGTCAGAGTTATTAGCATCAGAACTGGAATCATGCAGTTGGTACGATAATTTATATAGGAACGTACTCCAGAACCCAGACGATTTCCCGGATTTACAAATATCAAACGGGAAATTATATAAACACGTTTGGAGCAGCCGTAATTTAGCCGACCCAGAGTTTAATAACCCATGGAAATTATGCGTACCAAGATATAAAAGGAAAGATATTTTGGAGGAAAATCATGACTCGACCACAGCAGGCCACTTAGGAATTGCAAAAACAATTTGCCGAATAGCGCAAAAGTACTATTGGCCTAAGATGTTTAAACAAATTGCAGACTACGTTAGAGCCTGTACGAAGTGCCTCCAATATAAACCGTCTCAAATGCAACCAGCCGGGAAAATGCAACCGTCCACTGTAGAAAAGCCTTGGCATACTGTCTTAGTTGATTTAATGGGACCATTCCCAAGATCTGCAAAAGGAAACATTTTCTTAATAGTCGTGCAAGACCGGTTTACCAAATGGGTCGTCGCTCAGCCAATAAGAGCAGCATCTACGAACTCAATCATCGACACTCTACGATCAAAAGTAGTCATGCAATTCGGTATCCCGAAGAAAATTGTCTCGGACAACGGCGCGCAATTTACAAGCGGAAATTTTAAGGCGTTCCCAAAGTCCTATAACATAAATCACATTCTAACACCGCCGTACTCACCTCAATGCAATCCAGTAGAACGAATGAACAAAGTACTGAAAACGATGATAGCTACTTACGTGGAGGATAACCATAAAGACTGGGACAAATTCATACCAGAATTCTGCTACGCCATAAATTCGTCAAGACACGATTCAACAGGATTTTCACCAGCGCTTCTTAATTTCGGAAGGGAATTAGACACAACAGAGGCGACAAATGGACAAGATATACAGGGGTATGCAGAAAACTTAAACAAGTTAGAAGCGTTAAGAGAACTAGCGAAAGTGCACATGGAACACGCTTTCGAGGACCAAAAGAAACATTACGATCTAAGACGAAGAGACTGGCAGCCACATCCAGGAGATCGAGTCATGAAAAAGAAACACCATCTATCATCAGCTAGTGCAGCTTTCACCAGCAAACTAGCGCCGAAGTACTCAGGACCATACATGGTAACGTCAGTAATATCACCAGTAATAGTAAAACTGAAATTGGCCGATAGTAGTAGCCGCAAGCAGATGACGGCGCACGTAAAAGATTTAAAACCATGGGGAGGAAGATTGTAATAAAGATACCGAGAGGGATAGATGGCATCATGAGGCTGTAGACACCATCTACACAAAAAAAAAGGTATGTTACTTTTTTTTTTTTTTTCAAAGAGAAGGGGGTGTAACGATGCTTTGATCGTTTAACAGTTCGAACCGTGGGAGTGTCAATATTTGCGCATCCACTTCTACGACGTGACTTCGTAGTGGGATTCAGGACGGCTATTTAAGGCGTGTGAATAGCGGAATTAGACAGTCTTGTAGCTAGCGCTCTAGGCTCCCTGACTCGCCGGTGTAATGAATCGGCGAGCCATTGCGGACAGAGACATTTCCGTATTGAGGATCATACTCTGTCCCTAACCAAGCGGAACCCATCGATATTGCGTATTGAGCATTACCGTGGATCTGCACAGAACCAACCGGGACGGAGAGATTTCCGTATTGAGGATCGTACTCTCTGTCCTTAGCCAAGCGGAACCCGTCGGCATTGTGTATTGAACATTGCCGTGGGTCTGCACAGCTAAATATTTTGTTTGCGAGCATATTCGGAGCTTTCGCTGAATTGAAGCGAAAGCGAGTATATTAGTAGTACTAATTAGTTTCTTTTCTTTTATAGACGTTTGCCGGGAAATTCGTTCATCGCGGGACCCAGACGGAAACGTAGAATTCATTTTATTTTTGTTTTATAAGTATACAACGTAGAATCCCTTTTTTTTAGTTTTTATTTATTGTATATATATACTTAATAGATTTATTTTTATTTCAAACCTGTGTTTTACTGAGTCTGTCGCCCCGAAAGAGCTACCCATCACAACATACACACACACATACTCACACACGCACAAACACGCGCACACACACAAACACACATACACTCTTCACCTCTCGACTCCTATTCATTAGTCGCCTCTTACGACAGGCAGGGACTTCTTGCCACGGCCGTGTTCTTATCTCTGCGAGCCGAACGGACACACACACACGCACACACACACACACACATTCACACACACACTCACACACGTACGCACACACGCAAACACACACATACACTCTTCACCTCTCGACTCCTACCCATTATTCTCCTCTTACGACAGGCAGGGACTTCTTGCCACGGCCGTGTTCTTATCTCTGCAAGCCGAACGGACACACACACACACGCACACACAAACACACGCACACAGGCACACACGCACACACGCACACGTACACGCACACGCACACACTCTTCACCTCTCGACTCCTATTCATTAGTCGCCTCTTACGACAGTCATGGACTTCTTGCCACGGCCGTGTTTTTATCTCTGCAAGCCGAACGGACACACACACACACACGCACACACACACACGCACACGCACACGCACACACTCTTCACCTCTCGACTCCTACCCATTATTCTCCTCTTACGACAGGCAGGGACTCCTTGCCACGGCCGTGTTCTTATCTCTGCAAGCCGAACGGACACACACATACACACACACACTCACACACACACGCACACAGGCACACACACATACACTCACACACACAAACACGCACATACGCACACACACATACATTCTTCACCTCTCGACTCCTACCGATTAGTCGACTCTCACGACAGGCAGGGTCTTCTTGCCTCGGCCGTGTTCTTATCTCTGCAAGCCGAACGGACACACACACACTCACACACACACACATACACTCTTAACCTCTCGACTCCTACCCATTAGTCGCCTCTTACGACATTCAGGGACTTCTTGCCACGGACGTATTCTTATCTCTGCAAGCCGAACGGACACACACACATACTCACACACGCACAAACACACGCACACACGTACACACACACATACACTCTTCACCTCTCGACTCCTACCCATTAGTCGCCCTTTACGACAGGCAGGGCCTTCTTGCCACGGCCATGTTCTTATCTCTGCGAGCCGAACGGACATACACACACTCACACACACACGCACGCTCACACGCACACACACACGCACACACGCACACGCACACACACACGCACACACACACATTCACACACACACTCACACACGTACGCACACACGCAAACACACACATACACTCTTCACCTCTCGACTCCTACCCATTATTCTCCTCTTACGACAGGCAGGGACTTCTTGCCACGGCCGTGTTCTTATCTCTGCAAGCCGAACGGACACACACACACACGCACACACAAACACACGCACACAGGCACACACGCACACACGCACACGTACACGCACACGCACACACTCTACACCTCTCGACTCCTATCCATTAGTCACCTCTTAAGACAGGCAGGGCCTTCTTGCCTCGGCCGTATTCTTATCTCTGCAAGCCGAACGGACACACACACACCCACACACACAAGCACGCACACACGCACACACACAAATACACTTTTCACCTCTCGACTCCTACCCATTAGTCGCCTCTTACGACAGGCATGGCCTTCTTGCCTCGGCCGTATTCTAATCTCTGCGAACCGAATTGTCACACACATACATACACACACACATTTACACACGCACAAACACACACACACCCACACACGCACAAACACATACACATACACTATTCACCTCTTGACTCCTACCTATTAGTCGCCCCTTACAAGAGGCAGGGCCTTCTTGCCTCGGCCGTATTCTAATCTCTGCGAACCGAATGGACACACACATACATACACACACATATTTACACACGCACACACACATACACATACACTCTTAACCTCTCGACTCCTACCCATTAGTCGCCCATTACGACAGGCATGGCCTTCTTGCCACCGCTGTTTTCTTATCTCTGCGAGCCGAAGGGACACACACATACACACACACTCATTGTGCCTCTTACGACATTCAGGGACTTCTTGCCACGGACGTATTCTTCACTCTGCAAGCCGAACGGACACACACACATACTCACACACGCACACACACGCACACACGTACACACACACATACACTCTTCACCTCTCGACTCATACCCATTAGTCGCCTCTTACGACATTCAGGGACTTCTTGCCACGGACGTATTCTTCACTCTGCAATACGAACGGACACACACACATACTCACACACGCACACACACGCACACACGCACACACACACACATACACTCTTTACCTCTCGACTCCTACCCTCTTGCTACGGCCATGTTCTTATCTCTGCGAGCCGAACGGACATACACACACACTGACACACACACGCACGCTCACACGCACACACGCACACGCACACACTCTCCACCTCTCGACTCCTATCCATTAGTCACCTCTTAAGATAGGCAGGGCCTTCTTGCCTCGGCCGTATTCTTATCTCTGCAAGCCGAACGGACACACACACACTCACACACACACGCACGCACACACGCACACATACACACACAAACACTCACGCATCAAACACTCACGCATGCACAAACACACGCACGCACACACACACACACACACAAATACACTCTTCACCTCTCGACTCCTACCTATTAGTCGCCTTTTACGAGAAGCATGGCCTTCTTCCTCGGTCGTATTTTAATTTCTGCGAGCCGAATGGACACACACATACATACACACACTCACTTACACACGCACACACAAAGGAACACACACACACATACACTCTTCATTTCTCGACTCCTACCAATTAGTCGCTCCTTACAGCAAGCAAGGCCTCCTTGCCACCGCCGTATTCTTATCTATGCAAGCCGAACGGAAACACACACACTCACACACACACGCACGCTCACACGCACACACGCAGACACACACATACACTCTTCACCTCTCGACTCCTACCTATTAGTCGCCTCTTACGATAGGCAGGACCTTCTTGCCTCGGCCGTATTCTTATCTCTGCAAGCCAAACAGACACACACACATACACACACACACACGCACACACACGCACACACGCACACACACACACACTGACACACACACATACACACACACACTCACACACGCACGCACACACGCACACACACACATACACTCTTCACCTCTCGATTCCTACCCATTATTCTCCTCTTACGACAGGCAGGGACTTCTTGCAACGGCCGTGTTCTTATCTCTGCAAGCCAAACGGACACACACACACACGCACACACACACACGCACACGCACACGCACACGCACACACTCTCCACCTCTCGACTCCTATCCATTAGTCGCCTCTTACGACAGGCATGGCCTTCTTGCCACCGCTTTTTTCTTATCTCTGCGAGCGAAGGGACACACACACACACACATACACACACACACTCACACACACACACGCACACACGCACGCACACACGCACACACACGCACACACACACACAAATACACTCTTCACCTCTCGACTCCTACCCATTAGTCGCCACTTACGACAGGCAGGGCCTTCTTGCCACGGCCGTATTCTTATCTCTGCAAGCCGAACGGACGCACACACTCACACACACACGCACGCACACACGCACACACACGCACACACGCACACACACACATACACTCTTCACCTCTCGACTCCTACCAATTAGTCGCCACTTACGACAGGCAGGGCCTTCTTGCCTCGGCCGTATTCTTATCTCTGCAAGCCGAACGGACACACACACTCACACACACACGCACGCTCACACGCACACACACGCACACACGCACACACACACATACACTCTTCACCTCTCGACTCCTACCTATTAGTCGCCTCTTAAGATAGGCAGGGCCTTCTTGCCTCGGTTGTGCTCTTATCTCTGCAAGCCGAATTAACAAACACACATACTCACACACGCACACACGCACACACGCATACACACATACACTCTTCACCTCTCGACTCCTACTTATTAGTCGCCCCTTACAAGAGGCAGGGCCTTCTTGCCTCGGCCGTATTCCTATCTCTGCAAGCCAAACAGACACAAACATATACACACACACACGCATACACACGCACACACACGCACACACGCACACACACACATACACTCTTCACCTCTCGACTCCTACCCATTAGTTGCCTCTTAACGACAGGCAGTGCCTTCTTGCCACGGCCGTGTTCTCATCTTTGCGAGCCGACTGGACACACACACACACACTGACACACACACATACACACACACACTCACACACGCACGCACACACGCACACACACATACACTCTTCACCTCTCGACTCCTACCCATTATTCTCCACTTACGACAGGCAGGGACTTCTTGCCACGGCCGTGTTTTTATCTCTGCAAGCCAAACGGACACACACACACGCACACGCACACGCACACGCACACGCACACACTCTCCACCTCTCGACTCCTATCCATTAGTCGCCTCTTACGACAGGCATGGCCTTCTTGCCACCGCTTTTTTCTTATCTCTGCGAGCGAAGGGAGACACACACACACATACACACACACACTCACACACACACGCATATACGCACGCACACACGCACACACACATACATTCTTCACCTCTCTAATCCTACCTATTAGTCGCCTCTCACGACAGGCAGGGCCTTCTTGCCTCGGCCGTGTTCTTATTTCTGCAAGACGAACTGACACACACACACACATACTTACACACGCACACACGCACGCACACACGCACACACACATACACTCTTCAACTCTCGACTCCTACCCATTAGTCGCCTCTTAACGACAGGCAGTGCCTTCTTGCCACGGCCGTGTTCTCATCTCTGCGAGCCGACCGGACACACACACACACTGACACACACACATACACACACACACTCACACACGCACGCACACACGCACACACATACATACACTCTTCACCTCTCGACTCCTACCCATTATTCTCCTCTTATGACAGGCAGGGACTTCTTGCCACGGCCGTGTTCTTATCTCTGCAAGCCAAACGGACACACACACACACGCACACACACACACACGCACACGCACCCGCACACGCACACACTCTCCACCTCTCGACTCCTATCCATTAGTCGCCTCTTACGACAGGCATGGCCTTCTTGCCACCGCTTTTTTCTTATCTCCGCGAGCGAAGGGACACACACACACATACACACACACACTCACACACACATGCACACACGCACGCACACACGCACACACACATACACTCACACACACACAAACACGCACATACGCACACACATACATTCTTCACCTCTCTAATCCTACCTATTAGTCACCTCTCACGACAGGCAGGGCCTTCTTGCCTCGGCCGTATTCTTATCTCTGCAAGCCAAACAGACACACACACATACACACACACTTACACACGCACACACACGCACACACACACGCACACACGCACCCACACACATACTCTCTTCACCTCTCGACTCCTACTTATTAGTCGCCCACTCTTCACA
This sequence comes from Diabrotica undecimpunctata, assembly GCF_040954645.1. Classification (NCBI taxonomy): domain Eukaryota; kingdom Metazoa; phylum Arthropoda; class Insecta; order Coleoptera; family Chrysomelidae; genus Diabrotica; species Diabrotica undecimpunctata. The sequence goes on along the minus strand of NW_027311888.1, from coordinate 252,753 downwards.
TCTCGACTCCTACCCATTAGTCGCCCCGTACGATTTGCATCGCCTTCTTCCCACGGCTGTTTTCTTATCTCTGCGAGCCGAAGGGATACACACACATACATACACACACACTCACAAACACACACACACACACGCACGCACACATGCACACACACATACACTCACACACACACAAACACGCCCACACGCACACACACATACATTCTTCACCTCTCGACTCCTACCTATTAGTCGCCTCTTACGACATTCAGGGACTTCTTGCCACGGACGTATTCTTTACTCTGCAAGCCGAACGGACACACACACATACTTACACAGGCACACACACGCACACACGTACACACACACATACACTCTTCACCTCTCGACTCCTACCCATTAGTCGCCTCTTACGACAGGCAGGGCCTTCTTGCCACGGCCGTTTTCTCATTTCAGCGAGCCGACCGGACACACACACACACGCACACACAAACACATGCACACAGGCACAAACGCACACACGCAAACGCACACGCACACGCACACACTCTCCACCTCTCGACTCCTATCCATTAGTCGCCTCTTAAGACAGGCAGAGCCTTCTTGCAACGAACGCATTCTTATCTCTGCGAGCCGAACGGACACACACACACTCACACACAAACACACACACGCAAGCACACATACACTATTCACCTCTCGACTTCTACCCATTATTCTCCTCTTACGACAGGCAGGGCCTTCTTGCCTCGGCCGTATTCTTATCTCTGCAAGCCGAACGGACACACACACACGCACACACAAACACGCGCACACAGGCACACACGCACACACGCACACACGCACACGCACACACACAGACACATACACTCTTCACCTCTCAACTCCTACCCATTAGTCGCCTCTTAAGACAGGCAGGGCCTTCTTGCCACCGCCGTATTCTCATCTCTGCGAGCCGAACGGACACACACACACACTCACACACACGGACACACACACACCTACACTCTTCACCTCACGACTCCTACCTATTACTCGCCCCTTACGACAGGCAGGGCCTTTTTGCCTCGCTGTATTCTTATCTCTGCAAGCCGAACGGACACACATACATGCACACACACTTACACACACGTTCACTCTTCACCTATCGACTCCTACCCATTAGTCGCTCCTTACAGCAGGCATGGCCTTCTTGCCACGACCGTATTCTTATCTCTGTGAGCCGAAGGGACACACACACATACACATACACACACACATACTCACACACACACACGCACACATACACTCTTCACCTCTCGATTCCTACCCATTAGTCGCCTCTTACGACAGGCATGGCCTTCTTGCCACGGCTGTATTCTTACCTCTGCGAGCCAAAGAACACACAGACACATACACACACACTCACACACGCACACACACACGCGCTCACTCGCACACATGCACATACATACACTCTCCACCTCTCGACTCCTACCCATTAGTCGCCTCTTACGACAGGCAGGGCCTTCTTGCTACGGTCGTGTTCTTACCTTTGCGAGACATACAGACACACACACTCACACACACACACCTACACTCTTCACCTCTCGACTCCTACCCATTAGTCGCCTCTTACGACAGGCATGTCCTTCTTGCCACCGCCGTATTCTTTTCTCTGCGAGTCAAACGGACACATACAAACACTCACATACACACACACGCACACACACACACATACACACACGCACACACACACACACACACACAATCACTCTTCACCTCTCGACTCCTACCTATGAGAAGCCCCTTACGGCATGCAGGGCCTTCTTGCCTCGGCCGTATTCTTATCTCTGCAAGCCGAACGGACACACACACACACATACACACACACCCTCACACACGCACACACACACACACAAATACACTCTGCACCCTTCGACTCCTACTCATTAGTCGCCTCTTACGACAAGCATGGCCTTCTTGCCTCGGCCGTATTCTTATCTCTGCGAGCCGAACGGACACACACATAGATACACACACACACACACGCATGCACACACGCACACACACATACACTCACACACACACAAACACGCCCACACGCACACACACATACATTCTTCACCTCTCGACTCCTACCTATTAGTCGCCTCTTACGATAGGCAGGGCCTTCTTGCCTCGGCCGTGTTCTTATCTCTGCAAGCCGAACGGACACACACACACACATACACACACACCCTCACACACGCACACACACACACACAAATACACTCTGCACCCTTCGACTCCTACTCATTAGTCGCCTCTTACGACAAGCATGGCCTTCTTGCCTCGGCCGTATTCTTATCTCTGCGAGCCGAACGGACACACACATAGATACACACACACACACGCACGCACACACGCACACACACATACACTCACACACACACAAACACGCCCACACGCACACACACATACATTCTTCACGTCTCGACTCCTACCTATTAGTCGCCTCTTACGAGAGGCAGGGCCTTCTTTCCCCGGCCGTATTCTTATCTCTGCAAGCCGAACGGATACACACACTCACACACACACGCACGCACACACGCACACACAAACAAATACACTCTTCACCTCTCGACTCCTACCCATTAGTCGCCTTTTACGACAGGCATGTCCTTCTTGCCTCGTCCGTATCTCTGCGAGCCGAACGGACAGTTACATACATACACACACACTTACAAACGCACAAACACACACACATGCACACACACATACACTCTTCACCTCTCGACTCCTACCCATTAGTCACCTCTTACGACAGGCATGGCATTCTTGCCACCGCTGTTTTCTATTCTCTGTGAGCCGAAGGGACACACATACAGACACACACACACTCACAGACACACACACACGCACGCACACACGCACACACACACATATACTCTCACACACACACACACGCACACACGCACCTTACAAGAGGCAGGGCCTTCTTGCCTTGGCCGTATTCTTATCTCTGCAAGCCTAACGGACACACACACATACACACACACACTCACACACGCAAACACACACGCACACACACACACATACACTCTTCACCTCTCGACTCCTACCCATTAGCCGCTAATTACAACAAGCATGGCCTTCTTGTCACGGCCGTATTCTTATCTCTGCAAGCCGAACGGACACACACACCCATACACACATACTCACATACGCAAAAACACACACACACGCACACACACATACACTCTTCACCTCTCGACTCCTTCCCATTAGTCACCTCTTACGACAGGCATGGCATTCTTGCCACCGCTGTTTTCTTTTCTCTGCGAGCCGAAGGGACACACATACACACACACACTCACAGACACACACACACGCACGCACACCCGCACACACACATACACTCACACACACACGCACACACGCACACACACATACACTCTTCACCTCTCGATTCCTAGCTATTAGTCGCCCCTTACAAGAGGCAGGGCTTTCTTGCCTTGGCCGTATTCTTATCTCTGCAAGCCTAACGAACACACACACACACACATACACACACCCTCACACACGCAAACACACACGCACACACACACACACACACATACACTCTTCACCTCTCGACTCCTACCCATTAGTCGCTTCTTACGTCAGGAAGGGCCTTCTTTCCTCGGCCGTGTTCTTATCTCTGCAAGCCGATTGGGCACACACACATACTCACACACGCACACACACATACACTCTTTACCCCTCGACTTCTACCTATTAGTCGCCCCTTACAAGAGGCAGGGCCTTCTTGCCTCGGCCGTATTCTTATCTCTGCAAGCCAAACGGACACACACACATACTCACACACGCACACACACACGCACACACGCGTACACACATACACTCTTCACCTCTCGTCTCCTACCTATTAGTCGCCCCTTACAAAAGGCAGGGCCTTCTTGCCTCGGCCGTATTCTTATCTCTGCAAGCCAAACAGACACACAAACATACACACACACTCACACACGCACACACACGCACACACGCACACACACACACATATACACTCTTTACCACTCGACTCCTACTTATTAGTCGCTCCTTACAAGCTGCAGGGCCTTTTTGCCTCGGCCGTATTTTTATCTCTGCATGCCAAACGGACACACAAACATACACACGCACGCACACACACACACATACACTCTTTACCTCTCGACTCCTACCCATTATTCTCCTCTTACGACAGGCAGGGCCTTCTTGCCACGGCCGTGCTCATATCTCTGCGAGCCGACCGGACACACACACACTGACACACACACACACTCACAAACACACTCACACACGCACGCACACACGCACACAAACACACACACACATACACTCTTCACCTCTCGGCTCCTACCCATTATTCGGCTCTTACGACAGGCAGGGCCTTCTTGCCACGGCCGTATTTTTATCTCTGCGAGCCGAGCGGACACACACACAGTCACACACACACACATACACTATTCACCTCTCGACTCCTCCCTTTTGGTCGCCTCTTACGAGAGGCAGGGCCTTCTTTCCCCGGCCGTATTCTTATCTCTGCAAGCCGAACGGATACACACACTCACACACACACGCACGCACACACGCACACACGCACACACACACACAAATACACTCTTCACCTCTCGACTCCTACCCATTAGTCGCCTTTTACGACAGGCATGTACTTCTTGCCTCGTCCGTATCTCTGCGAGCCGAACGGACACTTACATACATACACACACACTTACAAACGCACAAACACACACACATGCACACACACATACATTCTTCACCTCTCGACTCCTACCCATTAGTCACCTCTTACGACAGGCATGGCATTCTTGCCACCGCTGTTTTCTATTCTCTGTGAGCCGAAGGGACACACATACAGACACACACACACTCACAGACACACACACGCACGCACACACGCACACACACATATACTCTCTCACACACACACGCACACACGCACACACACATACACTCTTCACCTCTCGATTCCTACCTATTAGTCGCATCTTACAAGAGGCAGGGCCTTCTTGCCTTAGCCGTATTCTTATCTCTGCAAGCCTAACGGACACACACACATACACACACACACTCACACACGCAAACACACACGCACACACACACACATACACTCTTTACCTCTCGACTCCTACCCATTAGCCGCTAATTACAACAAGCATGACCTTCTTGTCACGGCCGTATTCTTATCTCTGCAAGCCGAACGGACACACACACCCATACACACACACTCACATACGCACAAACACACACACACGCACACACACATACACTCTTCACCTCTCGACTCCTTCCCATTAGTCACCTCTTACGACAGGCATGGCATTCTTGCCACCGCTGTTTTCTTTTCTCTGCGAGCCGAAGGGACACACATACACACACACACTCACAGACACACACACACGCACGCACACCCGCACACACACATACACTCACACACACACACACGCACACGCACACACACATACACTCTTCACCTCTCGATTCCTAGCTATTAGTCGCCCCTTGCAAGAGGCAGGGCTTTCTTGCCTTGGCCGTATTCTTATCTCTGCAAGCCTAACGAACACACACACACATACACACACCCTCACACACGCAAACACACACGCACACACACACACACACAAACATACACTCTTTACCTCTCGACTCCTACCCACTAGTCGCTTCTTACGTCAGGCAGGGCCTTCTTTCCTCGGCCGTGTTCTTATCTCTGCAAGCCGATTGGGCACACACACATACTCACACACGCACACACACACGCACACACACATACACTCTTTACCCCTCGACTCCTACCTATTAGTCGCCCCTTACAAGAGGCAGGGCCTTCTTGCCTCGGCCGTATTCTTATCTCTGCAAGCCAAACGGACACACACACATACACACACACTCACACACGCACACACACACACATACACTCTTCACCTCTCGACTCCTACCCATTAGTCGCCACTTACGCCAGGCAGGGCCTTTTTGCCCCGGCCGTATTCTTATCTTCTAATCTCTGGGAGCCGAACGGACACTTACATACATACACACACACACTTACAAACGCACAAACACACACACACGCACACACACATACACTCTTCACCTCTCGACTCCTACCCATTAGTCGCCTTTTACGACAGGCATGTACTTCTTGCCTCGTCCGTATCTCTGCGAGCCGAACGGACACTTACATACATACACACACACTTACAAACGCACAAACACACACACATGAACACACACATACATTCTTCACCTCTCGACTCCTACCCATTAGTCACCTCTTACGACAGGCATGGCATTCTTGCCACCGCTGTTTTCTATTCTCTGTGAGCCGAAGGGACACACATACAGACACACACACACTCACAGACACACACACACGCACGCACACACGCACACACACATATACTCTCTCACACACACACACGCACACACGCACACACACATACACTCTTCACCTCTCGATTCCTACCTATTAGTCGCATCTTACAAGAGGCAGGGCCTTCTTGCCTTAGCCGTATTCTTATCTCTGCAAGCCTAACGGACACACACACATACACACACACACTCACACACGCAAACACACACGCACACACACACACATACACTCTTCACCTCTCGACTCCTACCCAGTAGCCGCTAATTACAACAAGCATGGCCTTCTTGTCACGGCCGTATTCTTATCTCTGCAAGCCGAACGGACACACACACCCATACACACACACCCACATACGCACAAACATACACACACGCACACACACATACACTCTTCACCTCTCGACTCCTTCCCATTAGTCACCTCTTACGACAGGCATGGCATTCTTGCCACCGCTGTTTTCTTTTCTCTGCGAGCCGAAGGGACACACATACACACACACTCACAGACACACACACACGCACGCACACCCGCACACACACATACACTCACACACACACACGCACACACGCACACACACATACACTCTTCACCTCTCGATTCCTAGCTATTAGTCGCCCCTTGCAAGAGGCAGGGCTTTCTTGCCTTGGCCGTATTCTTATCTCTGCAAGCCTAACGAACACACACACACATACACACACCCTCACACACGCAAACACACACGCACACAAACACACAAACATACACTCTTCACCTCTCGACTCCTACCCACTAGTCGCTTCTTACGTCAGGCAGGGCCTTCTTTCCTCGGCCGTGTTCTTATCTCTGCAAGCCGATTGGGCACACACACATACTCACACACGCACACACACACGCACACACACATACACTCTTTACCCCTCGACTCCTACCTATTAGTCGCCCCTTACAAGAGGCAGGGCCTTCTTGCCTCGGCCGTATTCTTATCTCTGCAAGCCAAACGGACACACACACATACACACACACTCACACACGCACACACACACACATACACTCTTCACCTCTCGACTCCTACCCATTAGTCGCCACTTACGCCAGGCAGGGCCTTTTTGCCCCGGCCGTATTCTTATCTTCTAATCTCTGGGAGCCGAACGGACACTTACATACATACACACACACACTTACAAACGCACAAACACACACACACGCACACACACATACACTCTTCACCTCTCGACTCCTACCCATTAGTCACCTCTTACGACAGGCATGGCATTCTTGCCACCGCTGTTTTCTTTTCTCTGCGAGCCGAAGGGACACACATACACACACACACACACACTCACAGACACACACACACGCACGCACACACGCACACACACATACACACACACACACACACACGCACACAAGAGTGTATGTCTACCTATTATACGCCTCTTACAAGAGGCAGGGCCTTCTTGCCTTGGCCGTATTCTTATCTCTGCAAGCCAAACGGACACACACACATACACACACACTCACACAGGCACACACACACATACACTCTTCACCTCTCGACTCCTTCCCATTAGTCGCCACTTACGACAGGCAGGGCCTTCTTGCCTCGGCCGTATTCTTATCTCTGCAAGCCAAACGGACACACACACATACACACACACTCACACACGCACACACACACATACACTCTTCACCTCTCGACTCCTACCCATTAGTCGCCTCTTACGACAAGCATGGCCTTCTTGCCACCGCTGTTTTCTTATCTCTGCGAGACGAAGGGACACACACACACACATACACACACACACTCACACACACACGCGCACAAACGCACGCACACATACATTCTTCACCTCTTGACTCCTACCCATTAGTCGCCCATTACGACAGGCATGGCCTTCTTGCCACCGCTGTTTTCTTATCTCTGCGAGCCGAAGGGACACACACATACACACACACTCACACACACACGCACGCACACATACACTCTTCACCTCTCGATTCCTACCCATTAGTCGCCTCTTACGACAGTCAGGGCCTTCTTGCCACGGCCGTGTTCTTATCTCTGCGAGCCAACCAGACACACACACTCACACACACACACACACATACACATACACACTCACACACGCACGCACACACGCACACACTTACACACGCATACACACACACACACACACATACACTTTTCACCTCTCGACTCCTACCCATTAGTCACCTCTTACGACAGGCATGGCCTTCTTGAAACCGCTGATTTCTTATCTCTGCGAGCCGAAGGGACACACATACACATACACACACACTCACACACACACGCACACACGCACGCACACATACACTCTTCACCTCTCGACTCCTACCTATTAGTCGCCCCTTACAAGAGGCAGGGCCTTTTTGCCTCGGCCGTATTCTTATCTCTGCAAGCCAAACGGACACACACACATACTCACACACGCACACACACACGCACACACGCATACACACATACACTCTTCACCTCTCGTCTCCTACCTATTAGTCGCCCCTTACAAAAGGCAGGGCCTTCTTGCGTCGGCCGTATTCTTATCTCTGCAAGCCAAACGGACACACAAACATACACACACACTCACACACGCACACACACGCACACACGCACACACACACACATATACACTCTTTACCACTCGACTCCTACCCTTTAGTCGCCTCTTACGACAGGCAGGGCCTTCTTGCCACGGCCGTGTTCTTATCTCTGCGAGCCTACTGGACACACACACACTCACACACGCACACACACGCACACACGCACACACACACACACATACACACACACACTCACACACACACACACGCACACACGCACGCACACACGCACACACACATACACTCACACACACACACAAACACGCACACACGCACACACACATACATTCTTCACTTCTCTAATCCTACCAATTAGTCGCCTCTCACAACAGGTAGGGCCTTCTTGCCTCGGCCGTGTCCTTATCTCTGCAAGACCAACGGACACACACACATACTCACACACGCACACACGCACGCACACACACGCACACACACATACACACACACACACACACACAAACACCTCTTCACCTTCTTCACCTCTTGACTCCTACCTATTAGTCGCCTCTTACGACAGGCAGGGCCTTCTGTTCTTGGCCGTGTTCTTATTTCTGCAAGCCGAACGGACACACACATACTCACACACGCACACACACGCACACACGCACACACACATACACTCTTCACCTCTCGACTCCTATCTATTAGCCGCCTCTTACGATAGGCAGGGTCTTCTTGCCTCGGTCGTGTTCTTATTTCTGCAAGCCGAACTAACACACACACATACTCACACACGCACACACGCACACACACATACACTCACACACACACAAACACGCACACACGCACACACACATACATTCTTCACCTCTCGACTCCTACCTATTAGTCGCCTCTTAAGACAGGCAGGGCCTTCTTGCCACGGACGTATACCTATCTCTGCGAGCCGAACGGACACACACACACATACACACACCCTCACACACGCAAACACACACGCACACACACACACAAACATACACTCTTTACCTCTCGACTCCTACCCACTAGTCGCTTCTTACGTCAGGCAGGGCCTTCTTTCCTCGGCCGTGTTCTTATCTCTGCAAGCCGATTGGGCACACACACATACTCACACACGCACACACACACGCACACACACATACACTCTTTACCCCTCGACTCCTACCTATTAGTCGCCCCTTACAAGAGGCAGGGCCTTCTTGCCTCGGCCGTATTCTTATCTCTGCAAGCCAAACGGACACACACACATACACACACACTCACACACGCACACACACACACATACACTCTTCACCTCTCGACTCCTACCCATTAGTCGCCACTTACGCCAGGCAGGGCCTTTTTGCCCCGGCCGTATTCTTATCTTCTAATCTCTGGGAGCCGAACGGACACTTACATACATACACACACACACTTACAAACGCACAAACACACACACACGCACACACACATACACTCTTCACCTCTCGACTCCTACCCATTAGTCGCCTTTTACGACAGGCATGTACTTCTTGCCTCGTCCGTATCTCTGCGAGCCGAACGGACACTTACATACATACACACACACTTACAAACGCACAAACACACACACATGAACACACACATACATTCTTCACCTCTCGACTCCTACCCATTAGTCACCTCTTACGACAGGCATGGCATTCTTGCCACCGCTGTTTTCTATTCTCTGTGAGCCGAAGGGACACACATACAGACACACACACACTCACAGACACACACACACGCACGCACACACGCACACACACATATACTCTCTCACACACACACACGCACACACGCACACACACATACACTCTTCACCTCTCGATTCCTACCTATTAGTCGCATCTTACAAGAGGCAGGGCCTTCTTGCCTTAGCCGTATTCTTATCTCTGCAAGCCTAACGGACACACACACATACACACACACACTCACACACGCAAACACACACGCACACACACACACATACACTCTTCACCTCTCGACTCCTACCCAGTAGCCGCTAATTACAACAAGCATGGCCTTCTTGTCACGGCCGTATTCTTATCTCTGCAAGCCGAACGGACACACACACCCATACACACACACTCACATACGCACAAACATACACACACGCACACACACATACACTCTTCACCTCTCGACTCCTTCCCATTAGTCACCTCTTACGACAGGCATGGCATTCTTGCCACCGCTGTTTTCTTTTCTCTGCGAGCCGAAGGGACACACATACACACACACTCACAGACACACACACACGCACGCACACCCGCACACACACATACACTCACACACACACACGCACACACGCACACACACATACACTCTTCACCTCTCGATTCCTAGCTATTAGTCGCCCCTTGCAAGAGGCAGGGCTTTCTTGCCTTGGCCGTATTCTTATCTCTGCAAGCCTAACGAACACACACACACATACACACACCCTCACACACGCAAACACACACGCACACAAACACACAAACATACACTCTTCACCTCTCGACTCCTACCCACTAGTCGCTTCTTACGTCAGGCAGGGCCTTCTTTCCTCGGCCGTGTTCTTATCTCTGCAAGCCGATTGGGCACACACACATACTCACACACGCACACACACACGCACACACACATACACTCTTTACCCCTCGACTCCTACCTATTAGTCGCCCCTAACAAGAGGCAGGGCCTTCTTGCCTCGGCCGTATTCTTATCTCTGCAAGCCAAACGGACACACACACATACACACACACTCACACACGCACACACACACACATACACTCTTCACCTCTCGACTCCTACCCATTAGTCGCCACTTACGCCAGGCAGGGCCTTTTTGCCCCGGCCGTATTCTTATCTTCTAATCTCTGGGAGCCGAACGGACACTTACATACATACACACACACACTTACAAACGCACAAACACACACACACGCACACACACATACACTCTTCACCTCTCGACTCCTACCCATTAATCACCTCTTACGACAGGCATGGCATTCTTGCCACCGCTGTTTTCTTTTCTCTGCGAGCCGAAGGGACACACATACACACACACACACACACACTCACAGACACACACACACGCACGCACACACGCACACACACATACACACACACACACACACACGCACACAAGAGTGTATGTCTACCTATTATACGCCTCTTACAAGAGGCAGGGCCTTCTTGCCTTGGCCGTATTCTTATCTCTGCAAGCCAAACGGACACACACACATACACACACACTCACACAGGCACACACACACATACACTCTTCACCTCTCGACTCCTTCCCATTAGTCGCCACTTACGACAGGCAGGGCCTTCTTGCCTCGGCCGTATTCTTATCTCTGCAAGCCAAACGGACACACACACATACACACACACTCACACACGCACACACACACATACACTCTTCACCTCTCGACTCCTACCCATTAGTCGCCTCTTACGACAAGCATGGCCTTCTTGCCACCGCTGTTTTCTTATCTCTGCGAGACGAAGGGACACACACACACACATACACACACACACTCACACACACACGCGCACAAACGCACGCACACATACATTCTTCACCTCTTGACTCCTACCCATTAGTCGCCCATTACGACAGGCATGGCCTTCTTGCCACCGCTGTTTTCTTATCTCTGCGAGCCGAAGGGACACACACATACACACACACTCACACACACACGCACGCACACATACACTCTTCACCTCTCGATTCCTACCCATTAGTCGCCTCTTACGACAGTCAGGGCCTTCTTGCCACGGCCGTGTTCTTATCTCTGCGAGCCAACCAGACACACACACTCACACACACACACACACATACACATACACACTCACACACGCACGCACACACGCACACACTTACACACGCATACACACACACACACACACATACACTTTTCACCTCTCGACTCCTACCCATTAGTCACCTCTTACGACAGGCATGGCCTTCTTGAAACCGCTGATTTCTTATCTCTGCGAGCCGAAGGGACACACATACACATACACACACACTCACACACACACGCACACACGCACGCACACATACACTCTTCACCTCTCGACTCCTACCTATTAGTCGCCCCTTACAAGAGGCAGGGCCTTTTTGCCTCGGCCGTATTCTTATCTCTGCAAGCCAAACGGACACACACACATACTCACACACGCACACACACACGCACACACGCATACACACATACACTCTTCACCTCTCGTCTCCTACCTATTAGTCGCCCCTTACAAAAGGCAGGGCCTTCTTGCGTCGGCCGTATTCTTATCTCTGCAAGCCAAACGGACACACAAACATACACACACACTCACACACGCACACACACGCACACACGCACACACACACACATATACACTCTTTACCACTCGACTCCTACCCTTTAGTCGCCTCTTACGACAGGCAGGGCCTTCTTGCCACGGCCGTGTTCTTATCTCTGCGAGCCTACTGGACACACACACACTCACACACGCACACACACGCACACACGCACACACACACACACATACACACACACACTCACACACACACACACGCACACACGCACGCACACACGCACACACACATACACTCACACACACACACAAACACGCACACACGCACACACACATACATTCTTCACTTCTCTAATCCTACCAATTAGTCGCCTCTCACAACAGGTAGGGCCTTCTTGCCTCGGCCGTGTCCTTATCTCTGCAAGACCAACGGACACACACACATACTCACACACGCACACACGCACGCACACACACGCACACACACATACACACACACACACACACACACAAACACCTCTTCACCTTCTTCACCTCTTGACTCCTACCTATTAGTCGCCTCTTACGACAGGCAGGGCCTTCTGTTCTTGGCCGTGTTCTTATTTCTGCAAGCCGAACGGACACACACATACTCACACACGCACACACACGCACACACGCACACACACATACACTCTTCACCTCTCGACTCCTATCTATTAGCCGCCTCTTACGATAGGCAGGGTCTTCTTGCCTCGGTCGTGTTCTTATTTCTGCAAGCCGAACTAACACACACACATACTCACACACGCACACACGCACACACACATACACTCACACACACACAAACACGCACACACGCACACACACATACATTCTTCACCTCTCGACTCCTACCTATTAGTCGCCTCTTAAGACAGGCAGGGCCTTCTTGCCACGGACGTATACCTATCTCTGCGAGCCGAACGGACACACACACACACACACTTGCACACATACACATACACGCTTCACCTCTCGACTCCTACCCATTGGTCGCTCCTTACAGCAAGCATGGCCTTCCTGCCACGGACGTATTCTTATCTCTGCGAGCCGAAGGGATACACACGCACATACACACACACATACACACACACATACTCACACACGGACGCACACACGCATACACTCACACACACACAAACACGCACACACGCACACACACATACATTCTTCACCTCTCGACTCCTACCTATTAGTCGCCTCTTACGATAGGCAGGGCTTTCTTGCCTCGGTCGTGCTACTATCTCTGCAAGCCGAACGGACACACACACACATACACACACACTCTCACACGCACACACACGCACATACGCAAACACATATACACTCTTCACCACTCGACTCCTACCCATTATTCGCCTCTTACGACAGGCAGGGCCTTCTTGCCACGGCCGTGTTCTTATCTCTGCGAGCCGACTGGACACAAACACACTCACACACACAAATACACACACACTCACACACGCACACACACGCACACTCACACACACATACACTCTTCACCTCTCGACTCCTACCCATTAGTCGCCTCTTACGACAGGCAGGGCCTTCTTGCCACGTCCGTGTTCTTATCTCTGCAAGCCGAACGGACACACACGCACACACACACACGCACACGCACACGCACACGCACACACTATTCACATCTCGAGTCCTACCCATTATTCTCCTCTTACGACAGGCAGGGACTTCTTGCCACGGCCGTGTTCTTATCTCTGCAAGCCGAACGGACACACACATACACACACACTCACACACACACGCACACACACACACACACACGCACACACGCACACACACACAAATACACCCTTCACCTCTCGACTCCTACCCATTAGTCGCATCTTACGACAGGCATGGACTTATTGCCTCGGCCGTATTCTAATCTCTGCAAGCCGCACGGACACACACACATTCACACACACACTCACACACGTACGCACACACGCACACACACACATACACTCTTCACCTCTCGACTCCTACCCATTATTCTCCTCTTACGACAGGCAGGGACTTTTTGCCACGGCCGTGTTCTTATCTCTGCGAGCCGAACGCACACACACACACACACACACTCACACACAAACACACACACACAGGCACACACGCACACACGCACACGCACACCCACACGCACACACTTTCCACCTCTCGATTCCTATCCATTAGTCGCCTCTTAAGGCAGGCAGGGCCTTCTTGCCACCGACGTATTCTTATCTCTGCGAGCCAAACGGACACACACACACATACACACACACACTCACACACGCACAAACACACGCACACACACGCAGACACATACACTCTTCACCTCTCGACTCCTATTCATTAGTCGCCTCTTACGACAGGCAGGGACTTCTTGCCACGGCCGTGTTCTTATCTCTGCGAGTCGAACGGACACACACACACTCACACACACACGCACACACACACGCACACACGCACACACACACAAATACACTCTTCACCACTCGACTCCTACCCATTAGTCGCCTCTTACGACAGGCATGGACTTATTACCTCGGCCGTATTCTAATCTCTGCGAGCCGAACGGACACACACATACGTACACACACACTCACACACACACACGCACACACGCACGCACACATACCCTCTTCACCTCTCGACTCCTACCCATTAGTCGCCTCTTACGGCAGCCAGGGCCTTCTTGCCACGGCCGTGTTCTCATTTCAGCGAGCCGACCGGACACACACACACACGCACACACAAACACACGCACACAGGCACAAACGCACACACGCTAACGCACACGCACACGCACACACTCTCCACCTCTCGAGTCATATCCGTTAGTCGCCTTTTAAGACAGGCACGGCCTTCTTGCCACGAACGCAT
The DNA here is from genome assembly GCF_040954645.1 of Diabrotica undecimpunctata. NCBI lineage: Eukaryota > Metazoa > Arthropoda > Insecta > Coleoptera > Chrysomelidae > Diabrotica > Diabrotica undecimpunctata. Next base: position 236,645 of record NW_027311888.1, on the reverse strand, counting down.
TCTTATCTCTGCGAGCCGAACGGACACACACACACACTCACACAGACACGCACGCACACACGCCACTCACACGCACACACACATACTCACACACGCACACACACACGCACACACGCACCCACACACATACACTCTTCACCTCTCGACTCCTACCTATTAGTCGCCTCTTACGATAGGCAGGGTCTTCTTTTCTCGGACGTGTTCTTATCTCTGCAAGCCAAACGGACACACACACACACTCGCACACACACATACACACGCACACGCACACACTCTCCACCTCTCGACTCCTATCCATTTGTCGCCTCTTACGACAGGCAGGGCCTTCTTGCCTCGGTCGTGTTCTTATCTCTGCAAGCCGAACGGACACACACACACACACACACACACAAACACACGCACACAGGCACCCACGCACACGCACATGCACACGCACACGCACACACTCTCCACCTCTCGACTCCTATCCATTAGCCGCATCTTAAGACATTCAGGGCCTTCTTGCCTCGGTCGTGTTCTTATCTCTGCAAGCCGAACGGACACACACACACACACAAACACACGCACACAGGCACCCACGCACACGCACATGCACACGCACACGCACACACTCTCCACCTCTCGACTCCTATCCATTTGTCGCCTCTTACGACAGGCAGGGCCTTCTTGCCTCGGTCGTGTTCTTATCTCTGCAAGCCGAACGGACACACACACACACACACACACACAAACACACGCACACAGGCACCCACGCACACGCACATGCACACGCACACGCACACACTCTCCACCTCTCGACTCCTATCCATTAGCCGCCTCTTAGGACAGGCAGGGCTTTCTTGCCCCGGCCGTATTCTTATCTCTGGAAGCCGAGCGGACAAACACACACACACACGCACGCACGCACTCACGCACACACACACACTCACACACGTACAAACACACGCACACACGCACACACACACACACACACATACACTCTTCACCTTTCGACTCCTACCCATTAGTCGCCTCTTACGACATTCAGGGACTTCTTGCCACGGCCGTTTTCTTATCTCTGCGAGCCGAACGGACACACACACACACTCACACACACACACACACACACACGCAAGCACACATCTTCATCTTCTCGACTCCTACCCATTAGTCGCCTGTTACGACAGGCAGGGCCCTCTTGCCACGGCCGTGTTTTCATTTCAGCGAGCGGACCGGACACACACACACACGCACATACAAACACACGCACACAGGCACAAACGCACACACGCAAACGTACACGCACACGCACACACTCTCCACCTCTCGACTCCTATCCATTAGTCGCCTCTTAAGACAGGCAGAGCCTTCTTGACACGAACGCATTCTTATCTCTGCGAGCCGAAAGGACACACAAAAACACACTCACACACACACACACACGCAAGCACACATACACTATTCACCTCTCGACTTCTACCCATTATTCTCCTCTTACGACAGGCAGGGACTTCTTGCCACGGCCGTGTTCTTATCTCTGCAAGCCTAACGGACACACACACACACGCACACACAAACACACGCACACAGGCACACACGAACACACGCACACACGCACACGCACAAGCACATGCACACACTCTCCACCTCTCGATTCCTATCCATTAGTCGCCTCTTAAGACAGGCAGGGCCTTCTTGCCGCGGACGTATTCTTATCTCTGCGAGCCGAACGGGCACACACACACGCACACACAAACACACGCACACAGGCACACACGCACACACGCACACACGCACACGTACACGCACACACTCTCCACCTCTCGACTCCTATCCATTAGTCGCCTCTTAAGACAGGCAGTGCCTTCTTGCCTCGGCCGTATTCTTATCTCTGCAAGCCAAACGGACACACACACACATACACACACACACTCACACACGCACAAACACACGTACACACACACACACACAGACACATACACTCTTCACCTCTCGACCCCTACCCATTAGTCGTCTCTTAGGACAGGCAGGGACTTCTTGCCACGGCCGTGTTCTTATCTCTGCGAGCCGAACGGACACACACACACTCGCACACACACACGCACACACACACGCACACACACACGCACACACGCACACACACACAAATACACTCTTCACCTCTCGACTCCTACCCATTAGTCGCCTCTTACGACAGGCATGGACTTATTGCCTCGGCCGTATTCTAATCTCTGCGAGCCGAACGGACACACACACACGCACACACGCACGCACACATACCCTCTTCACCTCTCGACTCCTACCCATTAGTCGCCTCTTACGACAGGCAGGGCCTTCTTGCCACGGCCGTGTTTTCATTTCAGCGAGCGGACCGGACACACACACACACGCACATACAAACACACGCACACAGGCACAAACGCACACACGCAAACGTACACGCACACGCACACACTCTCCACCTCTCGACTGCTATTCATTAGTCGCCTCTTAAGACAGGCATGGACTTATTGCCTCGGCCGTATTCTAATCTCTGCGAGCCGAACGGACACACACACACGCACACACGCACGCACACATACCCTCTTCACCTCTCGACTCCTATCCATTTGTCGCCTCTTACGACAGGCAGGGCCTTCTTGCCTCGGTCGTGTTCTTATCTCTGCAAGCCAAACGGACACACACACACACACTCGCACACACACATACACACACATACACGCTTCACCTCTCGACTCCTACCCATTAGCCGCCTCTTAAGACAGGCAGGGCCTTCTTGCCCCGGCCTTATTCTTATCTCTGGAAGCCGAGCGGACAAACACACACACACACACGCACGCACGCACTCACGCACACACACACTCACACACGCACAAACACACGCACACACGCACACACACACACACACATACCCTCTTCACCTCTCGACTCCTACCCATTAGTCGCCTCTTACGACAGCCAGGGCCTTCTTGCCACGGCCGTGTTCTCATTTCAGCGAGCGGACCGGACACACACACACACGCACATACAAACACACGCACACAGGCACAAACGCACACACGCAAACGTACACGCACACGCACACACTCTCCACCTCTCGACTCCTATCCATTAGTCGCCTCTTAAGACAGGCAGGGCCTTCTTGACACGAACGCATTCTTATCTCTGCGAGCCGAAAGGACACACAAAAACACACTCACACACACACACACGCAAGCACACATACACTATTCACCTCTCGACTTCTACTTATTATTCTCCTCTTACACACACACATACACTCTTCACCTCTCGACTCCTACCCATTAGTCGCCACACACACGCGCATAAACGCACGCACACTAACATTCCTCACCTCTCGACTCCTACCCATTAGTCGCCCATTACGACAGGCATGGCCTTCTTGCCACCGCTGTTTTCTTATCTCTGCGAGCCGAAGGGACACACACATACACACACACTTACACACACACCCACGCACACATACACTCTTCACCTCTCGACTCCTACCCATTAGTCGCCTCTTACGACAGGCAGGGCCTTCTTGCCACGGCCGTGTTCTTATCTCTGCGAGCCAACCGGACACACACACTCGCACACACACATACACACACACACTCACACACGTACGCACACACGCACACACTTACACACGCATACACACACACACACAAATACACTTTTCACCTCTCGACTCCTACCCATTAGTCACATCTTACGACAGGCATGGCCTTCTTGAAACCGCTGATTTCTTATCTCTGTGAGCCGAAGGGACACACATACATATACACACACACTCACACACACACGCACACACACGCACACACGCACACACACACACACATACACTCTTCACCTCTCGACTCCTACCCATTAGTCGCCTCTTACGACAGGCAGGGCCTTCTTGCCACTGCCGTGTTCTTATCTCTGCAAGCCGAACGGACACACACACACGCACACACACACGCACACGCACACGCACACGCACACACTATTCACCTCTCGAGTCCTACCCATTATTCTCCTCTTACGACAGGCAGGGACTTCTTGCCACGGCCGTGTTCTTATCTCTGCAAGCCGAACGGACACACACATACACACACACACTCACACACACACACACACACGCACACACGCACACACACACAAATACACTCTTCACCTCTCGACTCCTACCCATTAGTCGCATCTTACGACAGGCATGGACTTATTGCCTCGGCCGTATTCTAATCTCTGCGAGCCGCACGGACACACACACATTCACACACACACTCACACACGTACGCACACACGCACACACACACATACACTCTTCACCTCTCGACTCCTACACATTATTCTCCTCTTACGACAGGCATGGCCTTCTTGAAACCGCTGATTTCTTATCTCTGTGAGCCGAAGGGACACACATACACATACACACACACTCACACACACACGCACACACGCACACACGCACACACACACACACACATACACTCTTCACCTCTCGACTCCTACCCATTAGTCGCCTCTTACGACAGGCAGGGCCTTCTTGCCACTGCCGTGTTCTTATCTCTGCAAGCCGAACGGACACACACACACACGCACACACACACGCACACGCACACGCACACGCACACACTATTCACCTCTCGAGTCCTACCCATTATTCTCCTCTTACGACAGGCAGGGACTTTTTGCCACGGCCGTGTTCTTATCTCTGCGAGCCGAACGGACACACACACATACTCACACACGCACACACACATGCACACACGCACACACACACATACACTCTTCACCTCTCGACTCCTACCTATTAGTCGCCTTTTACGATAGGCAGGGCCTTCTTGCCTCCGTCGTGTTCTTATATCTGCAGGCCGAACTAACACACACACATACTCACACACGCACACACACACACGCACCCACACATACACTCTTCACCTCTCGACTCCTACTTATTAGTCGCTCCTTACAAGCTGCAGGGCCTTTTTGCCTCGGCCGTATTTTTATCTCTGCATGCCAAACGGACACACAAACATACACACGCACGCACACACACACACATACACTCTTCACCTCTCGACTCCTACCCATTATTCTCCTCTTACGACAGGCAGGGCCTTCTTGCCACGGCCGTGCTCATATCTCTGCGAGCCGACCGGACACACACACACTGACACACACACACACACACTCACACACACACTCACACACGCACGCACACACGCACACAAACACACACACATACACTCTTCACCTCTCGGCTCCTACCCATTATTCGGCTCTTACGACAGGCAGGGCCTTCTTGCCACGGCCGTATTTTTATCTCTGCGAGCCGAGCGGACACACACACAGCCACACACACACACATACACTATTCACCTCTCGACTCCTCCCTTTTGGTCGCCTCTTACGAGAGGCAGGGCCTTCTTTCCCCGGCCGTATTCTTATCTCTGCAAGCCGAACGGATACACACACTCACACACACACGCACGCACACACGCACACACACACAAATACACTCTTCACCTCTCGACTCCTACCCATTAGTCGCCTTTTACGACAGGCATGTCCTTCTTGCCTCGTCCGTATCTCTGCGAGCCGAACGGACAGTTACATACATACACACACACTTACAAACGCACAAACACACACACATGCACACACACATACACTCTTCACCTCTCGACTCCTACCCATTAGTCACCTCTTACGACAGGCATGGCATTCTTGCCACCGCTGTTTTCTATTCTCTGTGAGCCGAAGGGACACACATACAGACACACACACACTCACAGACACACACACACGCACGCACACACGCACACACACACATATACTCTCACACACACACACACGCACACACGCACACACACATACACTCTTCACCTCTCGATTCCTACCTATTAGTCGCCCCTTACAAGAGGCAGGGCCTTCTTGCCTTGGCCGTATTCTTATCTCTGCAAGCCTAACGGACACACACACACATACACACACACACTCACACACGCAAACACAAACGCACACACACACACATACACTCTTCACCTCTCGACTCCTACCCATTAGCCGCTAATTACAACAAGCATGGCCTTCTTGTCACGGCCGTATTCTTATCTCTGCAAGCCGAACGGTCACACACACCCATACACACATACTCACATACGCAAAAACACACACACACGCACACACACATACACTCTTCACCTCTCGACTCCTTCCCATTAGTCACCTCTTACGACAGGCATGGCATTCTTGCCACCGCTGTTTTCTTTTCTCTGCGAGCCGAAGGGACACACATACACACACACACTCACAGACACACACACACGCACGCACACCCGCACACACACATACACTCACACACACACGCACACACGCACACACACATACACTCTTCACCTCTCGATTCCTAGCTATTAGTCGCCCCTTACAAGAGGCAGGGCTTTCTTGCCTTGGCCGTAATCTTATCTCTGCAAGCCTAACGAACACACACACACATACACACACCCTCACACACGCAAACACACACGCACACACACACACACACACATACACTCTTCACCTCTCGACTCCTACCCATTAGTCGCTTCTTACGTCAGGAAGGGCCTTCTTTCCTCGGCCGTGTTCTTATCTCTGCAAGCCGATTGGGCACACACACATACTCACACACGCACACACACATACACTCTTTACCCCTCGACTTCTACCTATTAGTCGCCCCTTACAAGAGGCAGGGCCTTCTTGCCTCGGCCGTATTCTTATCTCTGCAAGCCAAACGGACACACACACATACACACACACTCACACACGCACACACACACACATACACTCTTCACCTCTCGACTCCTACCCATTATTCGCCACTTACGACAGGCAGGGCCTTTTTGCCCCGGCCGTATTCTTATCTTCTAATCTCTGGGAGCCAAACGGACACTTACATACATACACACACACACACTTACAAACGCACAAACACACACACACGCACACACACATACACTCTTCACCTGTCGACTCCTACCCATTAGTCACCTCTTACGACAGGCATGGCATTCTTGCCACCGCTGTTTTCTTTTCTCTGCGAGCCGAAGGGACACACATACACACACACACACTCACAGACACACACACACGCACGCACACACGCACACACACATACACACACACACACACGCACACAAGAGTGTATGTCTACCTATTATACGCCTCTTACAAGAGGCAGGGCCTTCTTGCCTTGGCCGTATTCTTATCTCTGCAAGCCAAACGGACACACACACATACACACACACTCACACACGCACACACACACATACACTCTTCACCTCTCGACTCCTTCCCATTAGTCGCCACTTACGACAGGCAGGGCCTTCTTGCCTCGGCCGTATTCTTATCTCTGCAAGCCAAACGGACACACACACATACACACACACTCACACACGCACACACACACATACACTCTTCACCTCTCGACTCCTACCCATTAGTCGCCTCTTACGACAAGCATGGCCTTCTTGCCACCGCTGTTTTCTTATCTCTGCGAGACGAAGGGACACACACACACACACATACACACCCACACTCACACACACACGCGCACAAACGCACGCACACATACATTCTTCACCTCTCGACTCCTACCCATTAGTCGCCCATTACGACAGGCATGGCCTTCTTGCCACCGTTGTTTTCTTATCTCTGCGAGCCGAAGGGACACACACATACACACACACTCACACACACACGCACGCACACATACACTCTTCACCTCTCGACTCCTTCCCATTAGTCGCCACTTACGACAGGCAGGGCCTTCTTGCCTCGGCCGTTTTCTTATCTCTGCAAGCCAAACGGACACACACACATACTCACACACGCACACACACACGCACACACGCATACACACATACACTCTTCACCTCTCGTCTCCTACCTATTAGTCGCCCCTTACAAAAGGCAGGGCCTTCTTGCCTCGGCCGTATTTTTATCTCTGCAAGCCAAACAGACACACAAACATACACACACACTCACACACGCACACACACGCACACACGCACACACACACACATATACACTCTTTACCACTCGACTCCTACTTATTAGTCGCTCCTTACAAGCTGCAGGGCCTTTTTGCCTCGGCCGTATTTTTATCTCTGCATGCCAAACGGACACACAAACATACACACGCACGCACACACACACACATACACTCTTTACCTCTCGACTCCTACCCATTATTCTTCTCTTACGACAGGCAGGGCCTTCTTGCCACGGCCGTGCTCATATCTCTGCGAGCCGACCGGACACACACACACTGACACACACACACACTCACAAACACACTCACACACGCACGCACACACGCACACAAACACACACACACATACACTCTTCACCTCTCGGCTCCTACCCATTATTCGGCTCTTACGACAGGCAGGGCCTTCTTGCCACGGCCGTATTTTTATCTCTGCGAGCCGAGCGGACACACACACAGTCACACACACACACATACACTATTCACCTCTCGACTCCTCCCTTTTGGTCGCCTCTTACGAGAGGCAGGGCCTTCTTTCCCCGGCCGTATTCTTATCTCTGCAAGCCGAACGGATACACACACTCACACACACACGCACGCACACACGCACACACGCACACACACACACAAATACACTCTTCACCTCTCGACTCCTACCCATTAGTCGCCTTTTACGACAGGCATGTACTTCTTGCCTCGTCCGTATCTCTGCGAGCCGAACGGACACTTACATACATACACACACACTTACAAACGCACAAACACACACACATGCACACACACATACATTCTTCACCTCTCGACTCCTACCCATTAGTCACCTCTTACAACAGGCATGGCATTCTTGCCACCGCTGTTTTCTATTCTCTGTGAGCCGAAGGGACACACATACAGACACACACACACTCACAGACACACACACACGCACGCACACACGCACACACACATATACTCTCTCACACACACACACGCACACACGCACACACACATACACTCTTCACCTCTCGATTCCTACCTATTAGTCGCATCTTACAAGAGGCAGGGCCTTCTTGCCTTAGCCGTATTCTTATCTCTGCAAGCCTAACGGACACACACACATACACACACACACTCACACACGCAAACACACACGCACACACACACACATACACTCTTCACCTCTCGACTCCTACCCATTAGCCGCTAATTACAACAAGCATGGCCTTCTTGTCACGGCCGTATTCTTATCTCTGCAAGCCGAACGGACACACACACCCATACACACACACTCACATACGCACAAACACACACACACGCACACACACATACACTCTTCACCTCTCGACTCCTTCCCATTAGTCACCTCTTACGACAGGCATGGCATTCTTGCCACCGCTGTTTTCTTTTCTCTGCGAGCCGAAGGGACACACATACACACACACACTCACAGACACACACACACGCACGCACACCCGCACACACACATACACTCACACACACACACGCACACACACATACACTCTTCACCTCTCGATTCCTAGCTATTAGTCGCCCCTTGCAAGAGGCAGGGCTTTCTTGCCTTGGCCGTATTCTTATCTCTGCAAGCCTAACGAACACACACACACATACACACACCCTCACACACGCAAACACACACGCACACACACACACAAACATACACTCTTCACCTCTCGACTCCTACCCACTAGTCGCTTCTTACGTCAGGCAGGGCCTTCTTTCCTCAGCCGTGTTCTTATCTCTGCAAGCCGATTGGGCACACACACATACTCACACACGCACACACACACGCACACACACATACACTCTTTACCCCTCGACTCCTACCTATTAGTCGCCCCTTACAAGAGGCAGGGCCTTCTTGCCTCGGCCGTATTCTTATCTCTGCAAGCCAAACGGACACACACACATACACACACACTCACACACGCACACACACACACATACACTCTTCACCTCTCGACTCCTACCCATTAGTCGCCACTTACGCCAGGCAGGGCCTTTTTGCCCCGGCCGTATTCTTATCTTCTAATCTCTGGGAGCCGAACGGACACTTAAATACATACACACACACACTTACAAACGCACAAACACACACACACGCACACACACATACACTCTTCACCTCTCGACTCCTACCCATTAGTCACCTCTTACGACAGGCATGGCATTCTTGCCACCGCTGTTTTCTTTTCTCTGCGAGCCGAAGGGACACACATACACACACACACACACACACACTCACAGACACACACACACGCACGCACACACGCACACACACATACACACACACACACACACACACGCACACAAGAGTGTATGTCTACCTATTATACGCCTCTTACAAGAGGCAGGGCCTTCTTGCCTTGGCCGTAGTCTTATCTCTGCAAGCCAAACGGACACACACACATACACACACACTCACACAGGCACACACACACATACACTCTTCACCTCTCGACTCCTTCCCATTAGTCGCCACTTACGACAGGCAGGGCCTTCTTGCCTCGGCCGTATTCTTATCTCTGCAAGCCAAACGGACACACACACATACACACACACTCACACACGCACACACACACATACACTCTTCACCTCTCGACTCCTACCCATTAGTCGCCTCTTACGACAAGCATGGCCTTCTTGCCACCGCTGTTTTCTTATCTCTGCGAGACGAAGGGACACACACACACACATACACACACACACTCACACACACACGCGCACAAACGCACGCACACATACATTCTTCACCTCTTGACTCCTACCCATTAGTCGCCCATTACGACAGGCATGGCCTTCTTGCCACCGCTGTTTTCTTATCTCTGCGAGCCGAAGGGACACACACATACACACACACTCACACACACACGCACGCACACATACACTCTTCACCTCTCGATTCCTACCCATTAGTCGCCTCTTACGACAGTCAGGGCCTTCTTGCCACGGCCGTGTTCTTATCTCTGCGAGCCAACCAGACACACACACTCACACACACACACACATACACATACACACTCTCACACGCACGCACACACGCACACACTTACACACGCATACACACACACACACACATACACTTTTCACCTCTCGACTCCTACCTATTAGTCGCCCCTTACAAGAGGCAGGGCCTTTTTGCCTCGGCCGTATTCTTATCTCTGCAAGCCAAACGGACACACACACATACTCACACACGCACACACACACGCACACACGCATACACACATACACTCTTCACCTCTCGTCTCCTACCTATTAGTCGCCCCTTACAAAAGGCAGGGCCTTCTTGCCTCGGCCGTATTCTTATCTCTGCAAGCCAAACGGACACACAAACATACACACACACTCACACACGCACACACACGCACACACGCACACACACACACATATACACTCTTTACCACTCGACTCCTACCCATTAGTCGCCTCTTACGACAGGCAGGGCCTTCTTGCCACGGCCGTGTTCTTATCTCTGCGAGCCTACTGGACACACACACACTCACACACGCACACACACGCACACACGCACACACACACACACATACACACACACACTCACACACACACACACGCACACACGCACGCACACACGCACACACACATACACTCACACACACACACAAACACGCACACACGCACACACACATACATTCTTCACTTCTCTAATCCTACCAATTAGTCGCCTCTCACGACAGGTAGGGCCTTCTTGCCTCGGCCGTGTTCTTATCTCTGCAAGACCAACGGACACACACACATACTCACACACGCACACACGCACGCACACACACGCACACACACATACACACACACACACACACAAACACCTCTTCACCTTCTTCACCTCTTGACTGCTACCTATTAGTCGCCTCTTACGACAGGCAGGGCCTTCTTTTCTTGGCCGTGTTCTTATCTCTGCAAGCCGAACGGACACACACATACTCACACACGCACACACACGCACACACGCACACACACATACACTCTTCACCTCTCGACTCCTATCTATTAGCCGCCTCTTACGATAGGCAGGGCCTTCTTGCCTCGGTCGTGTTCTTATTTCTGCAAGCCGAACTAACACACACACATACTCACACACGCACACACGCACACACACATACACTCACACACACACAAACACGCACACACGCACACACACATACATTCTTCACCTCTCGACTCCTACCTATTAGTCGCCTCTTAAGACAGGCAGGGCCTTCTTGCCACGGACGTATACCTATCTCTGCGAGCCGAACGGACACACACACTTGCACACATACACATACACGCTTCACCTCTCGACTCCTACCCATTAGTCGCTCCTTACAGCAAGCATGGCCTTCCTGCCACGGACGTATTCTTATCTCTGCGAGCCGAAGGGATACACACACACATACACACACACATACACACACACATACTCACACACTGACGCACACACGCATACACTCACACACACACAAACACGCACACACGCACACACACATACATTCTTCACCTCTCGACTCCTACCTATTAGTCGCCTCTTACGATAGGCAGGGCTTTCTTGCCTCGGTCGTGCTACTATCTCTGCAAGCCGAACGGACACACACACACATACACACACACTCTCACACGCACACACACGCACATACGCAAACACATATACACTCTTCACCACTCGACTCCTACCCATTATTCGCCTCTTACGACAGGCAGGGCCTTCTTGCCACGGCCGTGTTCTTATCTCTGCGAGCCGACTGGACACAAACACACTCACACACACAAATACACACACACTCACACACGCACACACACGCACACTCACACACACATACACTCTTCACCTCTCGACTCCTACCCATTAGTCGCCTCTTACGACAGGCAGGGCCTTCTTGCCACGTCCGTGTTCTTATCTCTGCAAGCCGAACGGACACACACATACACACACACTCACACACACACACGCACACACACACACACACGCACACACGCACACACACACAAATACACCCTTCACCTCTCGACTCCTACCCATTAGTCGCATCTTACGACAGGCATGGACTTATTGCCTCGGCCGTATTCTAATCTCTGCGAGCCGCACGGACACACACACATTCACACACACACTCACACACGTACGCACACACGCACACACACACATACACTCTTCACCTCTCGACTCCTACCCATTATTCTCCTCTTACGACAGGCAGGGACTTTTTGCCACGGCCGTGTTCTTATCTCTGCAAGCCGAACGGACACACACATACACACACACTCACACACACACACGCACACACACACACACACGCACACACGCACACACACACAAATACACCCTTCACCTCTCGACTCCTACCCCTTAGTCGCATCTTACGACAGGCATGGACTTATTGCCTCGGCCGTATTCTAATCTCTGCGAGCCGCACGGACACACACACATTCACACACACACTCACACACGTACGCACACACGCACACACACACATACACTCTTCACCTCTCGACTCCTACCCATTATTCTCCTCTTACGACAGGCAGGGACTTTTTGCCACGGCCGTGTTCTTATCTCTGCGAGCCGAACGCACACACACACACACTCACACACAAACACACACACACAGGCACACACGCACACACGCACACGCACACCCACACGCACACACTTTCCACCTCTCGATTCCTATCCATTAGTCGCCTCTTAAGGCAGGCAGGGCCTTCTTGCCACCGACGTATTCTTATCTCTGCGAGCCAAACGGACACACACACACATACACACACACACTCACACACGCACAAACACACGCACACACACGCAGACACATACACTCTTCACCTCTCGACTCCTATTCATTAGTCGCCTCTTACGACAGGCAGGGACTTCTTGCCACGGCCGTGTTCTTATCTCTGCGAGTCGAACGGACACACACACACTCACACACACACGCACACACACACGCACACACGCACACACACACACAAATACACTCTTCACCACTCGACTCCTACCCATTAGTCGCCTCTTACGACAGGCATAGACTTATTACCTCGGCCGTATTCTAATCTCTGCGAGCCGAACGGACACACACATACGTACACACACACTCACACACACACACACGCACACACGCACGCACACATACCCTCTTCACCTCTCGACTCCTACCCATTAGTCGCCTCTTACGGCAGCCAGGGCCTTCTTGCCACGGCCGTGTTCTCATTTCAGCGAGCCGATCGGACACACACACACACGCACACACAAACACACGCACACAGGCACAAACGCACACACGCTAACGCACACGCACACGCACACACTCTCCACCTCTCGAGTCATATCCGTTAGTCGCCTTTTAAGACAGGCATGGCCTTCTTGCCACGAACGCATTCTTATCTCTGCGAGCCGAACGGACACACACACACACTCACACAGACACGCACGCACACACGCCACTCACACGCACACACACATACTCACACACGCACACACACACGCACACACGCACCCAAACACATACACTCTTCACCTCTCGACTCCTACCTATTAGTCGCCTCTTACGATAGGCAGGGTCTTCTTTCCTCGGACGTGTTCTTATCTCTGCAAGCCAAACGGACACACACACTCGCACACACACATACACACACATACACGCTTCACCTCTCGACTCCTACCCATTAGCCGCATCTTAAGACATTCAGGGCCTTCTTGCCTCGGTCGTGTTCTTATCTCTGCAAGCCGAACGGACACACACACACACACAAACACACGCACACAGGCACCCACGCACACGCACATGCACACGCACACGCACACACTCTCCACCTCTCGACTCCTATCCATTTGTCGCCTCTTACGACAGGCAGGGCCTTCTTGCCTCATTCGTGTTCTTATCTCTGCAAGCCGAATGGACACACACACACACACACACAAACACACGCACACAGGCACCCACGCACACGCACATGCACACGCACACGCACACACTCTCCACCTCTCGACTCCTTTTCATTAGCCGCCTCTTAGGACAGGCAGGGCCTTCTTGCCCCGGCCGTATTCTTATCTCTGGAAGCCGAGCGGACAAACACACACACACACGCACGCACGCACTCACGCACACACACACACTCACACACGCACAAACACACGCACACACGCACACACACACACACATACACTCTTCACCTTTCGACTCCTACCCATTAGTCGCCTCTTACGACATTCAGGGACTTCTTGCCACGGCCGTTTTCTTATCTCTGCGAGCCGAACAAACACACACACACACTCACACACACACACACACACGCAAGCACACATCTTCATCTTCTCGACTCCTACCCATTAGTCGCCTGTTACGACAGGCAGGGCCCTCTTGCCACGGCCGTGTTTTCATTTCAGCGAGCGGACCGGACACACACACACACGCACATACAAACACACGCACACAGGCACAAACGCACACACGCAAACGTACACGCACACGCACACACTCTCCACCTCTCGACTCCTATCCATTAGTCGCCTCTTAAGACAGGCAGGGCCTTCTTGCCTCGGTCGTGTTCTTATCTCTGCAAGCCAAACGGACACACACACACACACTCGCACACACACATACACACACATACACGCTTCACCTCTCGACTCCTACCCATTAGCCGCCTCTTAAGACAGGCAGGGCCTTCTTGCCCCGGCCTTATTCTTATCTCTGGAAGCCGAGCGGACAAACACACACACACACACGCACGCACGCACTCACGCACACACACACACACTCACACACGCACAAACACACGCACACACGCACACACACACACACACATACCCTCTTCACCTCTCGACTCCTACCCATTAGTCGCCTCTTACGACAGCCAGGGCCTTCTTGCCACGGCCGTGTTCTCATTTCAGCGAGCGGACCGGACACACACACACGCACATACAAACACACGCACACAGGCACAAACGCACACACGCAAACGTACACGCACACGCACACACTCTCCACCTCTCGACTCCTATCCATTAGTCGCCTCTTAAGACAGGCAGGGCCTTCTTGACACGAACGCATTCTTATCTCTGCGAGCCGAAAGGACACACAAAAACACACTCACACACACACACACGCAAGCACACATACACTATTCACCTCTCGACTTCTACTTATTATTCTCCTCTTACACACACACATACACTCTTCACCTCTCGACTCCTACCCATTAGTCGCCACACACACGCGCATAAACGCACGCACACTAACATTCTTCACCTCTCGACTCCTACCCATTAGTCGCCCATTACGACAGGCATGGCCTTCTTGCCACCGCTGTTTTCTTATCTCTGCGAGCCGAAGGGACACACACATACACACACACTTACACACACACCCACGCACACATACACTCTTCACCTCTCGACTCCTACCCATTAGTCGCCTCTTACGACAGGCAGGGACTTCTTGCCACGGCCGTGTTCTTATCTCTGCGAGCCAACCGGACACACACACTCGCACACGAACATACACACACACACTCACACACGTACGCACACACGCACACACGCACACACGCACACACACACACACATACACTCTTCACCTCTCGACTCCTACCCATTAGTCGCCTCTTACGACAGGCAGGGCCTTCTTGCCACTGCCGTGTTCTTATCTCTGCAAGCCGAACAAACACACACACACGCACACACACACGCACACGCACACGCACACGCACACACTATTCACCTCTCGAGTCCTACCCATTATTCTCCTCTTACGACAGGCAGGGACTTTTTGCCACGGCCGTGTTCTTATCTCTGCGAGCCGAACGCACACACACACACACACTCACACACAAACACACACACGCAAGCACACATACACTATTCACCTCTCGACTTCTACCCATTATTCTCCTCTTACGACAAGCAGGGCCTTCTTGCCACGGACGTATTCTTATCTCTGCGAGCCGAACGGACACACACACACACGCAGAGACAAACACACGCACACAGGCACACACGCACACACGCACACGTACACGCACACGCACACACTCTCCACCTCTCGACTCCTATCCATTAGTCGCCTCTTAAGACAGGCAGGGCCTTCTTGCCTCGGCCGTATTCTTATCTCTGCAAGCCAAACGGACACACACACACACACATACACAAACACTTACACACGCACAAACACACGCACACACACACAGACACATACACTCTTCACCTCTCGACTCCTATTCATTAGTCGCCTCTTACGACAGGCATGGACTTATTGCCTCGGCCGTATTCTAATCTCTGCGAGCCGAACGGACACACACATACGTACACACACACTCACACACACACACACACGCACACACGCACGCACACATACCCTCTTCACCTCTCGACTCGTACCCATTAGTCGCCTCTTACGACAGGCAGGGCCTTCTTGCCACGGCCGTGTTCTCATTTCAGCGAGCCGACCGGACACACACACACACGCACACACAAAGACACGCACACAGGTACAAACGCACACACGCTAACGCACACGCACACCCACACACTCTCCACCTCTCGACTCCTATCCATTAGTCGCCTCTTAAGACAGGCACGGCCTTCTTGCCACGAACGCATTCTTATCTCTGCGAGCCGAACGGACACACACACACACTCACACAGACACGCACGCACACACGTCACTCACACGCACACACACATACTCACACACACACGCACACACGCACACGCACACGTACACGCACACAGTCTCCACCTCTCGACTCCTATCCACTTGTCGCCTCTTACGACAGGCAGGGCCTTCTTGCTACAGACGTGTTCTTATCTCTGCAAGCCAAACGGACACACACACACACACTCGCACACACACATACACACACATACACGCTTCACCTCTCGACTCCTACCCATTAGTCGCATCTTAAGACATTCAGGGCCTTCTTGCCTCGGTCGTGTTCTTATCTCTGCAAGCCGAACGGACACACACACACACGCACACACAAACACACGCACACAGGCACCCACGCACACGCACATGCACACGCACACGCACACACTCTCCACCTCTCGACTCCTATCCATTAGTCGCCTCTTAAGACAGGCAGGGCCTTCTTGCCCCGGCCGTATTCTTATCTCTGGAAGCCGAGCGGACAAACACACACACACACGCACGCACGCACTCACGCACACACACACACTCACACACGCACAAACACACGCACACACGCACACACACACACACACATACACTCTTCACCTTTCGACTCCTACCCATTAGTCGCCTCTTACAACAGGCAGGGACTACTTGCCACAGTCGAGTTCTTATCTCTGTGTGCCGAACGGACACACACACACTCACACACACACTCACACACACACGCACGCACACACGCACACACACAAGCACCCACGCACACGCATACGCACACGCACACGCACACACTCTCCACCTCTCGACTCCTATCCATTAGTCGCCTCTTAAGACAGGCAGGGCCTTCTTGCCACGGACGTATTCTTATCTCTGCATGCCGAACGGACACATACATACACTCGCACACACACATACACGCTTCACCTCTCGACTCCTATCCATTAGTCGACTCTTACGACATTCAGGGACTTCTTGCCACGGCCATTTTCTTATCTCTGCGAGCCGAACGGACACACACACACACTCACACACACACACGCAAGCACACATCTTCATCTTCTCGACTCCTTTCCATTAGTCGCCTCTTACGACAGGCATGGCCTTCTTGAAACCGCTGATTTCTTATCTCTGCGAGCCGAAGGGACACAAATACACATACACACACACTCACACACACACGCACACACGCACGCACACATACACTCTTCACCTCTCGACTCCTACCCATTAGTCGCCCCTTACGACAGGCATGTCGTTCTTGCCACCGCTGTTTTCTTATCTCTGCGAGCCGAAGGGACACACACACAAACATACACACACACACACACACACATACACTCTTCACCTCTCGACTCCTACCTATTAGTCGCCCCTTACAAGAGGCAGGGCCTTCTTGCCCCGGCCGTATTCTTATCTCTGCAAGCCAAACGGACACACACACATACTCACACACGCACACACACACGCACACACGCATACACACATACACTCTTCACCTCTCGCCTCCTACCTATTAGTCGCCCCTTACAAAAGGCAGGGTCTTCTTGCCTTGGCCGTATTCTTATCTCTGCAAGCCAAACGGACACACAAACATCCACACACACTCACACACGCACACACACGCACTTACGCACCCGCACACGCACACACTCTCCACCTCTCGACTCCTATCCATTAGTCGCCTCTTACGACAGGCATGGCCTTCTTGCCACCGCTTTTTTCTTATCTCTGCGAGCGAAGGGACACACACACACACATACACACACACACACTCACACACACATGCACACACGCACGCACACACGCACACACACATACACTCACACACACACAAACACGCACATACGCACACACATACATTCTTCACCTCTCTAATCCTACCTATTAGTCGCCTCTCACGACAGGCAGGGCCTTCTTGCCTCGGCCGTATTCTTATCTCTGCAAGCCAAACAGACACACACACATACACACACAGTTACACACGCACACACACGCACACACGCACACACACACATACACTCTTCACCTCTCGACTCCTACCCATTAGTCGCCACTTACGACAGGCAGGGCCTTCTTGCCTCGGCCGTATTCTTATCTCTGCAAGCCGAACGGACGCACACACTCACACACACACGCACGCACACACGCACACACACGCACACACGCACACATACATACACTCTTCACCTCTCGACTCCTACCAATTAGTCGCCACTTACGACAGGCAGGGCCTTCTTGCCGCGGCCGTATTCTTATCTCTGCAAGCCGAACGGACACACACACACTCACACACACACGCACGCACACACGCACACACACGCACACACACACACACAAATACACTCTTCACCTTTCGACTCCTACCCATTAGTCGCCACTTACGACAGGCAGGGCCTTCTTGCCTCGGCCGTATTCTTATCTCTGCAAGCCGAACGGACGCACACACTCACACACACACGCACGCACACACGCACACACACGCACAAACACACACACAAATACACTCTTTACCTCTCGACTCCTACCCATTAGTCGCCACTTACGACAGGCAGGGCCTTCTTGCCTCGGCCGTATTCTTATCTCTGCAAGCCGAACGGACGCACACACTCACACACACACGCACGCACACACGCACACACACGCACACACACACACAAATACACTCTTCACCTCTCGACTCCTACCCATTAGTCGCCACTTACGACAGGCAGGGCCTTCTTGCCGCGGCCGTATTCTTATCTCTGCAAGCCGAACGGACACACACACACTCACACACACACGCACGCACACACGCACACACACGCACACACACACACACAAATACACTCTTCACCTCTCGACTCCTACCCATTAGTCGCCACTTACGACAGGCAGGGCCTTCTTGCCTCGGCCGTATTCTTATCTCTGCAAGCCGAACGGACGCACACACTCACACACACACGCACGCACACACGCACACACACGCACACACGCACACATACATACACTCTTCACCTCTCGACTCCTACCTATTAGTCGCCTCTTACGATAGGCAGGGCCTTCTTGCCTCGGTTGTGCTCTTATCTCTGCAAGCCGAACTAACAAACACACATACTCACACACGCACACACGCACACACGCATACACACATACACTCTTCACCTCTCGACTCCTACTTATTAGTCGCCCCTTACAAGAGGCAGGGCCTTCTTGCCTCGGCCGTATTCTTATCTCTGCAAGCCAAACAGACACAAACATATACACACACACACACGCACACACACGCACACACGCACACACACACACATACACTCTTCACCTCTCGACTCCTACCCATTAGTTGCCTCTTAACGACAGGCCGTGCCTTCTTGCCACGGCCGTGTTCTCATCTCTGCGAGCCGACCGGACACACACACACACTGACACACACACACATACACACACACACATACACACACACATACTCACACACGCACAAACACACGCACACACACAAAGACACATACACTCTTCACCTCTCGACTCCTATTCATTAGTCGCCTCTTACGACAGGCAGGGACTTCTTGCCACGGCCGTGTTCTTATCTCTGCGAGCCGAACGGACACACACACATACACACACACGCACACACACACGCACACACGCACCCACATACATACACTCTTCACCTCTCGACTCCTACCTATTAGTCGCCTCTTACGATAGGCAGGGCCTTCTTGCCTCGGTTGTGCTCTTATCTCTGCAAGCCGAACTAACAAACACACATACTCACACACGCACACACGCACACACGCATACACACATACACTCTTCACCTCTCGACTCCTACCTATTAGTCGCCTCTTACGATAGGCAGGGCCTTCTTGCCTCGGTCGTGTTTTTATCTCTGCAAGCCGAACTAACACACACACATACTCACACACGCACACACACACGCACACACGCACACACACATACACTTTTTACCTCTCGACTCCTACTTATTAGTCGCCCACTCTTCGCCTCTCGACTCCTATCCATTAGTCGTCCCGTACGATTTGCATCGCTTTCTTGCCACGGCTGTTTTCTTATCTCTGCGAGCCGAACGGACACACACACACCCACACACACAAGCACGCACACACGCACACACACAAATACACTTTTCACCTCTCGACTCCTACCCATTAGTCGCCTCTTACGACAGGCATGGCCTTCTTGCCTCGGCCGTATTCTTATCTCTGCAAGCCGAACGGATACACACACACCCACACACACAAGCACGCACACACGCACACACACAAATACACTTTTCACCTCTCGACTCCTACCCATTAGTCGCCTCTTACGACAGGCCTGGCCTTCTTGCCTCGGCCGTATTCTAATCTCTGCGTACCGAATGGACACACACATACATACACACACACATTTACACACGCACAAACACACACACACCCACACACGCACAAACACATACACATACACTATTCACCTCTCGACTCCTACCTATTAGTCGCCCCTTACAAGAGGCAGGGCCTTCTTGCCTCGGCCGTATTCTAATCTCTGCGAACCGAATGGACACACACATACATACACACACATATTTACACACGCACAAACACACACACACCCACACACGCACACACACATACACATACACTCTTAACCTCTCGACTCCTACCCATTAGTCGCCTCTTACGACATTCAGGGACTTCTTGCCACGGACGTATTCTTCACTCTGCAAGCCGAACGGACACACACACATACTCACACACGCACACACACGCACACACGTACACACACACATACACTCTTCACCTCTCGACTCCTACCCATTAGTCGCCTCTTACGACAGGCAGGGACTTCTTGCCACGGCCGTGTTCTTATCTCTGCGAGCCGAACGGACACACACACATACACACACACGCACACACACACGCACACACGCACCCACACACATACTCTCTTCACCTCTCGACTCCTACTTATTAGTCGCCCACTCTTCACATCTCGACTCCTACCCATTAGTCGCCCCGTACGATTTGCATCGCCTTCTTGCCACGGCTGTTTTCTTATCTCTGCGAGCCGAAGGGACACACACACATACATACACACACACTCACAAACACACACACACACGCACGCACACATGCACACACACATACACTCACACACTCACAAACACGCCCACACGCACACACACATACATTCTTCACCTCTCGACTCCTACCTATTAGGCGCCTCTTACGACATTCAGGGACTTCTTGCCACGGACGTATTCTTCACTCTGCAAGCCGAACGGACACACACACATACTCACACACGCACACACACGCACACACGTACACACACACATACACTCTTCACCTCTCGACTCCTACCCATTAGTCGCCTCTTACGACAGGCAGGGCCTTCTTGCCACGGCCGTTTTCTCATTTCAGCGAGCCGACAGGACACACACACACACGCACACACAAACACATGCACACAGGCACAAACGCACACACGCAAACGCACACGCACACGCACACACTCTCCACCTCTCGACTCCTATCCATTAGTCGCCTCTTAAGACAGGCAGAGCCTTCTTGCAACGAACGCATTCTTATCTCTGCGAACCGAACGGACACACACACACACTCACACACAAACACACACACGCAAGCACACATACACTATTCCCCTCTCGACTTCTACCCATTATTCTCCTCTTACGACAGGCAGGGCCTTCTTGCCTCGGCCGTATTCTTATCTCTGCAAGCCGAACGGACACACACACACGCACACACAAACACGCGCACACAGGCACACACGCACACACGCACACGCGCACACGCACACACACAGACACATACACTCTTCACCTCTCAACTCCTACCCATTAGTCGCCTCTTAAGACAGGCAGGGCCTTCTTGCCACCGCCGTATTCTCATCTCTGCGAGCCGAACGGACACACACACACACTCACACACACGGACACCCACACACCTACACTCTTCACCTCACGACTCCTACCTATTACTCGCCCCTTACGACAGGCAGGGCCTTTTTGCCTCGCTGTATTCTTATCTCTGCAAGCCGAACGGACACACATACATGCACACACACTTACACACACGTTCACTCTTCACCTATCGACTCCTACCCATTAGTCGCTCCTTACAGCAGGCATGGCCTTCTTGCCACGACCGTATTCTTATCTCTGTGAGCGGAAGGGACACACACACACACATACACATACACACACACACATACTCACACACACACACGCACACATACACTCTTCACCTCTCGATTCCTACCAATTAGTCGCCTCTTACGACAGGCATGGCCTTCTTGCCACGGCTGTATTCTTACCTCTGCGAGCCAAAGAACACACAGACACATACACACACACTCACACACGCACACACACACGCGCACACTCGCACACATGCACATACATACACTCTCCACCTCTCGACTCCTACCCATTAGTCGCCTCTTACGACAGGCAGGGCCTTCTTGCTACGGTCGTGTTCTTACCTTTGCGAGACATACAGACACACACACTCACACACACACACCTACACTCTTCACCTCTCGACTCCTACCCATTAGTCGCCTCTTACGACAGGCATGGCCTTCTTGCCACCGCCGTATTCTTTTCTCTGCGAGTCAAACGGACACATACAAACACTCACATACACACACACGCACACACACACACACATACACACACGCACACACAAACACACACACAATCACTCTTCACCTCTCGACTCCTACCTATGAGAAGCCCCTTACGGCATGCAGGGCCTTCTTGCCTCGGCCGTATTCTTATCTCTGCAAGCCGAACGGACACACACACACACACATACACACACACCCTCACACACGAACACACACACACACACAAATACACTCTGCACCCTTCGACTCCTACTCATTAGTCGCCTCTTACGACAAGCATGGCCTTCTTGCCTCGGCCGTATTCTTATCTCTGCGAGCCGAACGGACACACACATAGTTACACACACACACACACGCACGCACACACGCACACACACATACACTCACACACACACAAACACGCCCACACGCACACACACACATACATTCTTCACCTCTCGACTCCTACCTATTAGTCGCCTCTTACGATAGGCAGGGCCTTCTTGCCTCGGCCGTGTTCTTATCTCTGCAAGCCGAACGGACACACACACACACACACATACACACACACCCTCACACACGCACACACACACACACAAATACACTCTGCACCCTTCGACTCCTACTCATTAGTCGCCTCTTACGACAAGCATGGCCTTCTTGCCTCGGCCGTATTCTTATCTCTGCGAGCCGAACGGACACACACATAGATACACACACACACACACGCACGCACACACGCACACACACATACACTCACACACACACAAACACGCCCACACGCACACACACATACATTCTTCACCTCTCGACTCCTACCTATTAGTCGCCTCTTACGATAGGCAGGGCCTTCTTGCCTCGGCCGTGTTCTTATCTCTGCAAGCCGAACGGACACACACACATACTCACACACGCACACACACATGCACACACGCACACACACACATACACTCTTCACCTCTCGACTCCTACCTATTAGTCGCCTTTTACGATAGGCAGGGCCTTCTTGCCTCCGTCGTGTTCTTATATCTGCAGGCCGAACTAACACACACACATACTCACACACGCACACACACACACGCACCCACACATACACTCTTCACCTCTCGACTCCTACTTATTAGTCGCTCCTTACAAGCTGCAGGGCCTTTTTGCCTCGGCCGTATTTTTATCTCTGCATGCCAAACGGACACACAAACATACACACGCACGCACACACACACACATACACTCTTCACCTCTCGACTCCTACCCATTATTCTCCTCTTACGACAGGCAGGGCCTTCTTGCCACGGCCGTGCTCATATCTCTGCGAGCCGACCGGACACACACACACTGACACACACACACACACACTCACACACACACTCACACACGCACGCACACACGCACGCAAACACACACACATACACTCTTCACCTCTCGGCTCCTACCCATTATTCGGCTCTTACGACAGGCAGGGCCTTCTTGCCACGGCCGTATTTTTATCTCTGCGAGCCGAGCGGACACACACACAGCCACACACACACACATACACTATTCACCTCTCGACTCCTCCCTTTTGGTCGCCTCTTACGAGAGGCAGGGCCTTCTTTCCCCGGCCGTATTCTTATCTCTGCAAGCCGAACGGATACACACACTCACACACACACGCACGCACACACGCACACACACACACAAATACACTCTTCACCTCTCGACTCCTACCCATTAGTCGCCTTTTACGACAGGCATGTCCTTCTTGCCTCGTCCGTATCTCTGCGAGCCGAACGGACACTTACATACATACACACACACTTACAAACGCACACACACACACACATGCACACACACATACACTCTTCACCTCTCGACTCCTACCCATTAGTCACCTCTTACGACAGGCATGGCATTCTTGCCACCGCTGTTTTCTATTCTCTGTGAGCCGAAGGGACACACATACAGACACACACACACACTCACAGACACACACACACGCACGCACACACGCACACACACATATACTCTCACACACACACACACGCACACACGCACACACACATACACTCTTCACCTCTCGATTCCTACCTATTAGTCGCCCCTTACAAGAGGCAGGGCCTTCTTGCCTTGGCCGTATTCTTATCTCTGCAAGCCTAACGGACACACACACATACACACACACACTCACACACGCAAACACACACGCACACACACACATACACTCTTCACCTCTCGACTCCTACCCATTAGCCGCTAATTACAACAAGCATGGCCTTCTTGTCACGGCCGTATTCTTATCTCTGCAAGCCGAACGGACACACACACCCATACACACACACTCACATACGCAAAAACACACACACACGCACACACACATACACTCTTCACCTCTCGACTCCTTCCCATTAGTCACCTCTTACGACAGGCATGGCATTCTTGCCACCGCTGTTTTCTTTTCTCTGCGAGCCGAAGGGACACACATACACACACACACTCACAGACACACACACACGCACGCACACCCGCACACACACATACACTCACACACACACACGCACACACGCACACACACATACACTCTTCACCTCTCGATTCCTAGCTATTAGTCGCCCCTTACAAGAGGCAGGGCTTTCTTGCCTTGGCCGTATTCTTATCTCTGCAAGCCTAACAAACACACACACATACACACACCCTCACACACGCAAACACACACGCACACACACACACACACACATACACTCTTCACCTCTCGACTCCTACCCAATAGTCGCTTCTTACGTCAGGAAGGGCTTTCTTTCCTCGGCCGTGTTCTTATCTCTGCAAGCCGATTGGGCACACACACATACTCACACACGCACACACACATACACTCTTTACCCCTCGACTTCTACCTATTAGTCGCCCCTTACAAGAGGCAGGGCCTTCTTGCCTCGGCCGTATTCTTATCTCTGCAAGCCAAACGGACACACACACATACACACACACTCACACACGCACACACACACACATACACTCTTCACCTCTCGACTCCTACCCATTAGTCGCCACTTACGACAGGCAGGGCCTTTTTGCCCCGGCCGTATTCTTATCTTCTAATCTCTGGGAGCCGAACGGACACTTACATACATACACACACACACTTACAAACGCAAAAACACACACACACGCACACACACATACACTCTTCACCTCTCGACTCCTACCCATTAGTCACCTCTTACGACAGGCATGGCATTCTTGCCACCGCTGTTTTCTTTTCTCTGCGAGCCGAAGGGACACACATACACACACACACACTCACAGACACACACACACGCACGCACACACGCACACACACATACACACACACACACGCACACACGCACACAAGAGTGTATGTCTACCTATTATACGCCTCTTACAAGAGGCAGGGCCTTCTTGCCTTGGCCGTATTCTTATCTCTGCAAGCCAAACGAACACACACATACACACACACTACACACGCACACACACACATACACTCTTCACCTCTCGACTCCTTCCCATTAGTCGCCACTTACGACAGGCAGGGCCTTCTTGCCTCGGCCGTATTCTTATCTCTGCAAGCCAAACGGACACACACACATACACACACACTCACACACGCACACACACACATACACTCTTCACCTCTCGACTCCTACCCATTAGTCGCCTCTTACGACAAGCATGGCCTTCTTGCCACCGCTGTTTTCTTATCTCTGCGAGACGAAGGGACACACACACACACATACACACACACACTCACACACACACGCGCACAAACGCACGCACACATACATTCTTCACCTCTTGACTCCTACCCATTAGTCGCCCATTACGACAGGCATGGCCTTCTTGCAACCGCTGTTTTCTTATCTCTGCGAGCCGAAGGGACACACACATACACACACACTCACACACACACGCACGCACACATACACTCTTCACCTCTCGATTCCTACCCATTAGTCGCCTCTTACGACAGTCAGGGCCTTCTTGCCACGGCCGTGTTCTTATCTCTGCGAGCCAACCAGACACACACACTCACACACACACACACATACACATACACACTCACACACGCACGCACACACGCACACACTTACACACGCATACACACACACACACATACACTTTTCACCTCTCGACTCCTACCCATTAGTCACCTCTTACGACAGGCATGGCCTTCTTGAAACCGCTGATTTCTTATCTCTGCGAGCCGAAGGGACACACATACACATACACACACACTCACACACACACGCACACACGCACGCACACATACACTCTTCACCTCTCGACTCCTACCTATTAGTCGCCCCTTACAAGAGGCAGGGCCTTCTTGCCTCGGCCGTATTCTTATCTCTGCAAGCCAAACGGACACACACACATACTCACACACGCACACACACACGCACACACGCATACACACATACACTCTTCACCTCTCGTCTCCTACCTATTAGTCGCCCCTTACAAAAGGCAGGGCCTTCTTGCCTCGGCCGTATTCTTATCTCTGCAAGCCAAACGGACACACAAACATACACACACACTCACACACGCACACACACGCACACACGTACACACACACACACACACACATATACACTCTTTACCACTCGACTCCTACCCATTAGTCGCCTCTTACGACAGGCAGGGCCTTCTTGCCACGGCCGTGTTCTTATCTCTGCGAGCCTACTGGACACACACACACTCACACACGCACACACACGCACACACGCACACACACACACACATACACACACACACTCACACACACACACGCACACACGCACGCACACACGCACACACACATACACTCACACACACACACAAACACGCACACACGCACACACACATACATTCTTCACTTCTCTAATCCTACCAATTAGTCGCCTCTCACGACAGGTAGGGCCTTCTTGCCTCGGCCGTGTTCTTATCTCTACAAGACCAACGGACACACACACACATACTCACACACGCACACACGCACGCACACACGCACACACACATACACACACACACACACACACAAACACGCACACACGCACACACACATACATTCTTCACCTCTCGACTCCTACCTATTAGTCGCCTCTTACGACAGGCAGGGCCTTCTTTTCTTGGCCGTGTTCTTATCTCTGCAAGCCGAACGGACACACACATACTCACACACGCACACACACGCACACACGCACACACACACATACACTCTTCACCTCTCGACTCCTATCTATTAGCCGCCTCTTACGATAGGCAGGGCCTTCTTGCCTCGGTCGTGTTCTTATTTCTGCAAGCCGAACTAACACACACACATACTCACACACGCACACACGCACACACACATACACTCACACACACACAAACACGCACACACGCACACACACATACATTCTTCACCTCTCGACTCCTACCTATTAGTCGCCTCTTAAGACAGGCAGGGCCTTCTTGCCACGGACGTATACCTATCTCTGCGAGCCGAACGGACACACACACACACACTTGCACACATACACATACACGCTTCACCTCTCGACTCCTACCCATTAGTCGCTCCTTACAGCAAGCATGGCCTTCCTGCCACGGACGCATTCTTATCTGTGCATACACACACACATACACACACACATACTCACACACGGACGCACACACGCATACACTCACACACACACACAAACACGCACACACGCACACACACATACATTCTTTACCTCTCGACTCCTACCTATTAGTCGCCTCTTACGATAGGCAGGGCCTTCTTGCCTCGGTCGTGCTACTATCTCTGCAAGCCGAACGGACACACACACACATACACACACACTCTCACACGCACACACACGCACATACGCACACACATATACACTCTTCACCACTCGACTCCTACCCATTATTCGCCTCTTACGACAGGCAGGGCCTTCTTGCCACGGCCGTGTTCTTATCTCTGCGAGCCGACTGGACACAAACACACTCACACACACAAATACACACACACTCACACACGCACACACACGCACACTCACACACACATACACTCTTCACCTCTCGACTCCTACCCATTAGTCGCCTCTTACGACAGGCAGGGCCTTCTTGCCACGGCCGTGTTCTTATCTCTGCAAGCCGAACGGACACACACATACACACACACACTCACACACACACACGCACACACACACACACACACGCACACACGCACACACACACAAATACACCCTTCACCTCTCGACTCCTACCCATTAGTCGCATCTTACGACAGGCATGGACTTATTGCCTCGGCCGTATTCTAATCTCTGCGAGCCGCACGGACACACACACATTCACACACACACTCACACACGTACGCACACACGCACACACACACATACACTCTTCACCTCTCGACTCCTACCCATTATTCTCCTCTTACGACAGGCAGGGACTTTTTGCCACGGCCGTGTTCTTATCTCTGCGAGCCGAACGCACACACACACACACACTCACACACAAACACACACACACAGGCACACACGCACACACGCACACGCACACCCACACGCACACACTTTCCACCTCTCGATTCCTATCCATTAGTCGCCTCTTAAGGCAGGCAGGGCCTTCTTGCCACCGACGTATTCTTATCTCTGCGAGCCGAACGGACACACACACACGCACAGACAAACACACGCACACAGGCACACACGCACACACGCACACGTACACGCAAACGCACACACTCTCCACCTCTCGACTCCTATCCATTAGTCGCCTCTTAAGACAGGCAGGGCCTTCTTGCCTTGGCCGTATTCTTATCTCTGCAAGCCAAACGGACACACACACACATACACACACACACTCACACACGCACAAACACACGCACACACACGCAGACACATACACTCTTCACCTCTCGACTCCCATTCATTAGTCGCCTCTTACGACAGGCAGGGACTTCTTGCCACGGCCGTGTTCTTATCTCTGCGAGCCGAACGGACACACACACACTCACACACACACGCACACACACACGCACACACGCACACACACACAAATACACTCTTCACCACTCGACTCCTACCCATTAGTCGCCTCTTACGACAGGCATGGACTTATTACCTCGGCCGTATTCTAATCTCTGCGAGCCGAACGGACACACACATACGTACACACACACTCACACACACACACACGCACACACGCACGCACACATACCCTCTTCACCTCTCGACTCCTACCCATTAGTCGCCTCTTACGGCAGCCAGGGCCTTCTTGCCACGGCCGTGTTCTCATTTCAGCGAGCCGACCGGACACACACACACACGCACACACAAACACACGCACACAGGCACAAACGCACACACGCTAACGCACACGCACACGCACACACTCTCCACCTCTCGACTCATATCCGTTAGTCGCCTTTTAAGACAGGCACGGCCTTCTTGCCACGAACGCATTCTTATCTGTGCGAGCCGAACGGACACACACACACACTCACACAGACACGCACGCACACACGCCACTCACACGCACACACACATACTCACACACGCACACACACACGCACACACGCACCCACACACATACACTCTTCACCTCTCGACTCCTACCTATTAGTCGCCTCTTACGATAGGCAGGGTCTTCTTTCCTCGGACGTGTTCTTATCTCTGCAAGCCAAACGGACACACACACACACTCGCACACACACATACACACACATACACGCTTCACCTCTCGACTCCTACCCATTAGCCGCACCTTAAGACATTCAGGGCCTTCTTGCCTCGGTCGTGTTCTTATCTCTGCAAGCCGAACGGACACACACACACACACACAAACACACGCACACAGGCACCCACCCACACGCACATGCACACGCACACGCACACACTCTCCACCTCTCGACTCCTATCCATTTGTCGCCTCTTACGACAGGCAGGGCCTTCTTGCCTCGGTCGTGTTCTTATCTCTGCAAGCCGAACGGACACACACACACACACGCACACACAAACACACGCACACAGGCACCCACGCACACGCACATGCACACGCACACGCACACACTCTCCACCTCTCGACTCCTATCCATTAGCCGCCTCTTAGGACAGGCAGGGCCTTCTTGCCCCGGCCGTATTCTTATCTCTGGAAGCCGAGCGGACAAACACACACACACACGCACGCACGCACTCACGCACACACACACACACTCACACAGGGGGTAACAGAGGGTACGCTCTGCTACCCTCTGTTACCCTCTGCTACCCTCTGGTACGCTCTGTTACCCTCTGTTACCCTCTGCTACCCTCTGTTACCCTCTGCTACCCTCTGGTACGCTCTGTTACCCTCTGTTACCCTCTTCTACCCTCTGGTACGCTCTGCTACCCTCTGCTACCCTCTGGTACCCTCTGCTACCCTCTGGTACCCTCTGCTACCCTCTGTTACGCTCTGTTACGCTCTGTTATATGGTCTCTGCTACCCTCGGTGTGTCTCTGTTACTCTCTGCTACCCTCGGTGTGTCTCTGCTACCCTCTGTTACCCTCTGCTACCCTCTGGTACGCTCTGTTACCCTCTGCTACCCTCTGTTACCCTCTGCTACCCTCTGTTACGCTCTGCTACCCTCTGCTACCCTCCGTTACCCTCTGCTACCCTCTGGTACGCTCTGTTACTCTCTGCTACCCTCTGCTACCCACTGGTACGCTCTGTTACCCTCTGGTACGTTCTGTTACCCTCTGTTAACCTCTGGTACGCTCTGTTACCCTCTGGTACCCTCTGGTACCCTCTGTTACGCTCTGTTACGCTCTGTTATATGGTCTCTGCTACCCTCGGTGTGTCTCTGTTACTCTCTGCTACCCTCTGCTACCCTCTGGTACGCTCTGTTACTCTCTGTTACCCTCTGCTACCCTCTGTTACCCTCTGCTACCCTCTGGTATGCTCTGCTACCCTCTGTTACCCTCTGCTACCCTCTGGTACGCTCTGTTACCCTCTGTTACCCTCTTCTACCCTCTGCTTGCATGTCGCTGACGGCATCTGAACTGTTAGCGTGCCACTGATGGCACGCAACTTCTGCAAACCTCTGTTACACTCTGTGTGTCTCTGTGTAAGTCTGCATCCATCTGTTGATTACGTTCGCAATAAATAATTTCGTCTACAGTGGTGAGATATGGCTAGGTAATAATTATGGTGAGGGCGACTTGCTTCAATTGCAGTTTTCTATAGATGGACAGATATTTTACATCGAGAACTTGTATGTGAACGAGGGTGAAACGATGGAAGTATTCGTAGGAGATGGTTATTTTACCTTTGGCACTGTGTACATTGTTTTCACACCTACTATCAGTAATGCTATAATGATAATATGATATGATTAATGCTATATGATATGAAGATAAATCAATACTTTGATAAATAAGTGGTTAAGGTGTTACAAAAATCTTTTAAACAATTTTTCAAAGTGCGGGAACGTTTTCGTTATCGTTATTGTCCTTGCATTTGTTTGTTGCACTTTTCCGTATTATCTGCGGTGTGTATCAATACTTTGATAAATAATTGGTTAAGTCGTTATAAAACTGTTTCAGTTATCACTATTGTTTTTCCGCTTTGGTAGGTTTAATCAATGCAGAAGCTTGCATAACCCGATCAACAACAGATTCTGTGGTTAGATATACGTTTTTAGAAAAACAAGTCTTAAGACCAAGCCTTGATACTACCCCACCATATACATACTATAAAAAGCCTGCTCGAGTTACATGGTACGAAAGTCCGGACCTGGCAGAATCACAACCAACACCTGCGGCTTACTCTGCAGTTTCCCCAGAAGCTGCCGTATTGTTCGTTTTATTTTGCATTATAAAATTCATTATTATTCTTGGTCCTGTTAAGTTTAGATGTATAAAAATTGTAGATTAGAAATAAAAAATAGTTTTTTTTAAAAAACAAATTTCATTTTTGAAATTTAAATTTGGCGCAGTCAGTAGGATTTGTGCGAGTCGCGAAACTGTGAATTTCGTACCTATCGGAAAGCAGACTTTTTCGGGACTTTGGTGTTTCAACGCCTTAAGTGCAAATCCAAAGAACATTCCGTTTAGTGGAAAGCAGCCCCCATTGGAAAGCAGCCCTTCAGTGACAGCAGTCCTTCATTTGGGTGGACGAATTTGGAGAAGTAGTTGGCAAAGACTATCGAGGTGAGTGCCAAGTTCCTTCTTGCCTTCCTTATTTATTTTTCATAAATTCGGAAGATAGCTTGTTAAGACATTGTTTATTAGACGATATTTTCATTTTATGATTGACGCTGATTCCTTGGTAGAATCTCTTAAGAATCTAAAGATTAACTTTAAAGGTAGGAAGAATAAAGATAATAAAAATATTAAAATGGCAACTAACCAAACTGTTCAAGCTAATCGTCCCATTAATTGGGAACTATTTAAGTCAAAAATTTCAAATATTAGACCTTATGATGGAGATACTAATACTTTAAATAAATTTATTTATCTTTGCGATAACTTAATTACTACATATAGAGCATATAATGACCAAGAATTAAATGATCACATTTTTGAATGTATTCAAGGAAAACTTATAGGAAAAGCTGAGCTTATGGTAGGAAATAGGGTAGAATTAAATAATTGGGCACTTTTAAAAGCCGCGCTTATACAATGTTTTTCTGATAAACGTAATTTACAATCCTTAACACAAGAACTTACTAGAAATAGGCCACAAAGAAATGAAAATTTAATAGAATTTGGAAATAGATTACAATTGTTAGTAAGTAATATAGTACAAAGAATTAACAATGATACTAATCTTGATGTAAATCAAAAGGCTGTTTTCATACAATTTTGCGAAAATACAGCACTAAATACTTTTATTACGGGTTGTACCGGCACATTAAAAAATAATATGCATTTAAAAGCACCAGCTTCTTTAGAACACGCCATAGCTTATGTAAATGAATTTGAGAATTTCGAGAAATTTTATTCAAGTAATAATGACAATAAGTCGCACCAAAATAAAGGCAATTTCAGAAATCAGAATTTCCCTAATCCAAACAGGCAATTTTATAATCCCATGAATAATCAATATTTTCAAACAAATTCTTCTATTCCCCAAAATCCAAACTTTAGTACAAATAATAATTATCCTCAAAATTTCCAATGGCCTCGCCAACCTATTAATGTACAGCCTCAACAGCTACCCCCTAAAAGACTCCCAACTAACTCTGAAGTCTTTGGACCTTCCCGAAATACGAATGTTTTCAGACCAAATCGAACTCCCCAACATCGCGCCCCAAAGCCGGAACCGATGAATATTTCCACAAATTCTAGATTCCCTTCAACGTTCAACAGAAGAACAAATAATGTTAATAGAAACTATTTTCAAAATAATGGGCAAAAGCCGAATATTATAGTTGAAGAATTATATAATAATGATTGCGATAGACAAGAATGCGGACAGACGCATAGCGACGTCGACGCAGATATCTATTCCGGTGAGCAAGTAGATTTAGATTATTTTCCTCAGAATTTTCAGGAAACCACCTCAGAAAACCAAATAACTTAATCGAATTAAATTTAACCTCTAATAACCCTTTACCTTACATCACTATTTCTAATCCCCCATTAAAATTATTAATTGATACTGGTAGTACGAAATCAATCTTAAAACCCAGTATTGCTGAACAATTTTATTCAGATTGCATATATTCTTCAAACGTTTCAATTTCTACGTCTCTTGGCACGAAAAATATCAAATACCAAGCAGCCATACCGGCGTTCCAAGAATTTAATCGAAACAATATACTGCACTACATATTATATGATTTTCATGAGTTTTATGATGGCTTGGTCGGTGTTAATGACCTATTATCCATGAAGTTTAACATTGATTTTAATAATAAATGTCTCGTTAGCAGAGACACAATAATCCCTATTAAATTTAGAAAACCATCAGACATAAAGTTTGAAATATCTGTTGGCCCTTATGAAAAGATTAGAAAAGAAGTCCCTGTGACCGTACCGAACGGTGAAATATTAATTGATAAGATAATTTTAGGTGATATGTATGTACCAGAAATGCTAACTGTAGCAAATAATGGTTTAGCTTTAGTAGAATTTGTCAATGAAACTAATAAAAATTTATCTATAACTTTATTAAAACCCATAAACGCTTATCTATACGATTCTAACGTTTATCAATGTTATAAATTTGAATTTTCTAATAGACAAAATAATTATAAAATAGATAAAATGCAAATCCAAAATCTTATTAGAACGGATCATATGAACGCGGAAGAAAAATCCGAAATTATTAAATTATGTTCGCGATATAAAGATATATTTTTGAAACCCGGTGACCCACTTACATTTACGTCAAAAGTAAAACATGTTATTAAAACAACCGACGAGGAACCTGTACATGTAAAGTCGTACAGATACCCTTATGTTCACAAGGAAGAAATTAAAAAGCAAATTGACAAAATGTTAGACGACGGAATTATTAGAGCCAGTAATAGTCCCTGGGGCTCCCCACTTTGGATAGTAAAGAAGAAACTCGATTCTTCCAATCAACAAAAATTTCGCTGTGTTATAGATTATAGGAAACTTAATGATAAAACCATTAGTGATCGATATCCGATACCCAATATTACCGAAATATTGGACAAATTAGGACGAGCACAATATTTCACTACTCTTGACTTAGCTAGCGGTTTTCATCAAATCGAGATGAGCCCCTGCTCCATAGAAAAAACAGCATTTAGTGTTAATAATGGACACTACGAATTTTTAAGAATGCCTTTTGGCTTAAAAAACGCACCATCCACCTTCCAAAGGGTAATGGATGAAATATTAAAGGATTTACAAAACAAAATCTGTATGGTATATATGGACGATATAATTATTTTTAGCACAAGCCTCCAAGAGCACATTCAAAACTTAAAATTAGTGTTTGCAAAATTAAAAGATGCACAATTAAAAATACAAATCGATAAATGCGAATTCCTTAGAAAGGAAGTTGAATTTTTAGGGCATATAGTGACCCCAGACGGAGTTAAGCCCAATCCAAAAAAGATTAGAGCGATTAAAAATTTTCCTACCCCTCGTACGCAGAAAGAAATAAAGTCTTTCTTAGGTTTGTTAGGATACTATAGAAAATTCATTAAAAACTTTGCAGCTATAACTATACCTATGACCATGTGTTTAAAAAAGGATCAGAAAGTTATCCACAACAAAGAATTCTTAGACTGTTTTAATATTTGTAAAAATCTTTTGACTTCAGAACCTATTTTAGCTTATCCTGACTTTAACAAAAATTTTCAATTAATAACTGATGCTTCTAATTATGCAGTTGGCGCTGTTCTCATGCAAGATAACCATCCTATATGTTACGCCTCACGTACGTTAAATTCAGCCGAAATTAATTATTCAACCATAGAGAAAGAGTTACTAGCGATTGTATACGGTTGCAAATATTTTCGACCCTACCTCTTCGGTCGCAGATTCCAAATTTTGACTGATCATAAACCCCTTCAGTGGTTATTTTCTCTTAAAGAACCAAACTCTCGCCTAGTACGGTGGAGACTTAAGCTCGAAGAATTTGATTATGATATCCAATATTTAAAAGGGAAAAATAATAAAGTAGCCGACGCGCTTTCTAGAATTAAAATAGATTCCGATTTAAATGCTCTCGAAACGGAATCGATGGACGTTAATTTAGGCGACATAAATGAAATAATAGATAATGAACTACGCAACTTTGACGACTTACCGCAACTTTCAGAAGGAGACCTTGACTCCTTACTAAATGATGGATCAACTAATAAAATAAATATTATTTCGGACATACAAGTTCGACCTCCTCTCGAAAATCCCGAAAGAGATGACTCTGACTTAGAAACCTGTCATACCTCTTTAGAAAATCCCATTCTAGGTATACCCATAACCGAAAAAGCC
The DNA here is from genome assembly GCF_040954645.1 of Diabrotica undecimpunctata. Taxonomy (NCBI): domain Eukaryota; kingdom Metazoa; phylum Arthropoda; class Insecta; order Coleoptera; family Chrysomelidae; genus Diabrotica; species Diabrotica undecimpunctata. Next base: position 198,513 of record NW_027311888.1, on the reverse strand, counting down.
CTAAATACTTATAAAAATCAAATTATATTAACAGGTGGAGAAATAAATAAAATAAAATGCAAAAATGAAAAAATATTCGATAATAATAGATTTTATGTTACTTTACCCCAAAGAAATATTGAAGAAAGTATTTTTAAATTTGTAAAAGAATATATAGATCCCAAAAAGATTTATGCGTTGTACTTTAAAGAAAATATTTTACCAGAAACATTTGTAGTAATAGTTCAGAATTATTTTAAAAATTCCGCTTTTAAATTTGTACATTCCACAAAATTTTTAACTGACGTAATAGATACTCAGGAACAGAAAGAAAAATTAGAGTATTATCACATACACAAAAAAGGACATCGCGGCATGAATGAAATAAAAATGTCCCTAGGATCACGTTACTATTGGCCAAAAATGGCAGAAGATATCGAACGATTTATAAATAATTGTGAAACTTGTCTTAAAAACAAATACGATAGAAATCCTCCAATTATAAAATTTAGTCTAACTCCCACTGCATCAAAACCCTTTGAACATATTCATGTAGATGTCTTTAAAATTTCTAACCAATCATATTTAACGATTATAGATTCATTTTCGAGATATGCCCAAGCATATCCTTTACCTAGTGTCAATGGCACCTCCGTAGTGGAAAATTTACTTCTCTTCGTAAGCCACCACGGTTTACCTTATAAAATTACTGCCGACTGTGGAACAGAATTCAAAAATAATGACCTTAACGATTTTTGTAAACTTCACCGTATAGAACTACATTTCACAACTTCTAAAAATAGTAATTCCAACTCCCCCGTAGAAAGGTTTCATTCTACACTAATAGAATGCTTTCGCTGTCTTAGAGAAGAAAATAAAGAATTAACTCCTAACCAATTGATAAAACATGCTATTCTAAGCTATAATAATTCAATTCATTCCATCACTAAGTTTACCCCATTTGAAATAATAAAAGGACACATTAATAGTCCAGATCCTTTCGACTTGGACGATAACCTTATTTTATCATACTATGTACAAAACCATAAAAAAGCAAGTAAACATTTATACGAAATAATAAAAAGTAGAAACGAAGAAACAAAAGAAAAAATAATTAATAAATTAAATGAAAATCGAAATGACCCTCCAGATTTCTCTAACCAGGACGTTGCATACGTCAAAACAAAATTGCGCGATAAAAAGGCACCAAAATTTAAAAGGGCTGAAGTAGTCCAAGATTCAGGCCTTATCTTACAAACTAATAAAGGAAATTACCATAAAAATATAATCAGAAAACCCAAAGTAAAACAAAAAATATCTTTTCAGGAAAATGAAAATCCGGACAACGTGTTTGCTCCTGATATTCCTGGCACTTCAACGGAGATGTGAAGGAGAAGATGTAAAAATTACTCCTATAACAAATCCTTTGTTACCCATACTATTAGGACCCGGTAAAATTATTTACACTAAGCATACCTTTATACACTATCTAGATTTAAGAGAAGTAACTAAACAGATAACTAGTTTAACTAACCATTTTTATAGCCTTAAGAATAGTCTAATAGTAAGTAACGCTTCTAACCCTATATCTTATCATAACTTAGCTGAACAAATGACAAAAAGAACCGAATTCTTAATAAAAATTCTTGAAAGAAAATTTGAAAATTTACATCCACATATTCGCTCTAAAAGAGGTTTAATAGATGGAATAGGCAAAATTAATAAATGGGCTTTTGGAACTTTAGATGCTGACGATGGAGAACGATACGATAAAGCAATTAATATTTTACAATTAAATCAGAAAAATGTAATTCATGAACTTAACCTTCAGTCAACTTTATACAAAAAGCTTGTTAATCATTATAATCAATCTTTATCAACCTTGTGGCAAAATCAACAAAAATTACAAGACAATATAGAAAAATTTAAATATTCATTAGAAACCAAAATAATCACTTTGGATAATTACATAACTTATCAAAGTATTCTTTACCAGATTAATCTTGATTGCCAAAATTTAATAACATTTATTGACAATATTGAAAATTCGATCGTTTTCTCTAAATTAAATACTCTTCATAATTCAATAATATCTACCCAAGAAATCTCAGAAATGATGTCATATTTATCACATATATACAAAGAAGAACAAATCGCAAAATTTAACAATGTGCTAACATACTATCTGTTTCTCAGTACCCAAGTAACCTTTTACGAATCCAAGCTTATATTCGCTATCCATGTTCCTATATCCAAATCAGAAAATTACGATTTTTTCCATGTTTACCCCGTAATACAAAATCATCAAACATATATTCCCTTATATCCCTACTTGGCAAAAGGAGAAAAATCACTATCGATAAAAGAAGAATGTCCCATCCTCGAAACCAGATACTACTGCCAACAGGACTACACCCAAATAGATACCTGCACCTATAAATTAATTGATGGACGTAACCCAGAGAAATGCTACGCCACTGAAGTAAATCTACAAGAACCCATTATCGAGCACGTCATGGAGAACCAGATCTTAATAATCCCATCCAGTACTGTCAAATTAATCTCAAAATGTGAGTCCAATTCGTTTTTGGAAATAAAAGAACATTCGTTAATAGAAATCCCGCTAAAATGTGAAATAGAAGTTGGAACCTTAAAATTTTCAAACAATCCACGAATCCAATCTGGAAAAATCATAATATTACCAAAACTAGAAAATTTCTCGACTGAAAAGGTAAATTATCAAGTAACCAATTTAAGCAAAATCGATATGGAAGGACTATACGAAATTAACAGAATTACCAGAAATCTTTCACCAGTAGAAGAAATTGGCTTTCCAACTACACCCATTATCAGCACCGGTTCAGTCATCTTATCTATATTAATACTAATCATTATAATTTACATCATCACCAGATACCGGAAGTATTGCAAAAATAAGAGGGTTCCTGACGAAATTCCATTGGAAGAAAGATGTCCCCAAAATTTGGAATCCAAAAATACCTCCGTTATTTTTTCCTCTTAAGGACGGAGGAGTTACATGGTACGAAAGTCCGGACCTGGCAGAATCACAACCAACACCTGCGGCTTACTCTGCAGTTTCCCCAGAAGCTGCCGTATTGTTCGTTTTATTTTGCATTATAAAATTCATTATTATTCTTGGTCCTGTTAAGTTTAGATGTATAAAAATTGTAGATTAGAAATAAAAAATAGTTTTTTTTAAAAAACAAATTTCATTTTTGAAATTTAAATTTCTCGAGAGCATTGAGTACTATTTAGTGTCTACAACCTGAAGCACCAACACGATACCTCCAGGTATGTATATTCTAAGCAAAATAATATTTCTTTTTTTTTATTTTGTACATGACATTTTATACGCGACTATGTCTACTTATAAATATTACTTAACCTCTTTACTGTTTACTAATAATTTAAAGGAGTCGGTTGTTTTATTTGTATACCTTTCATAGCTATTGCTAGACCCTTGCTGTACATTTTCACAAGCAAGTGGCTGGTCAGTAAAATACTCTAGATAGGAAACTGTATTTGATATCATTTGGCTATGCGGTTTGTTTGTGAGTCTGCTTAACCTTTGTTTACTTTTCACCAGACTCTTAGCACATGAATTATACTTATATCTACTTATTTTATCAGGAAATTCTGTACTAAAGTTGCTTTCTTTAATAAACATGTCACAATACCTTAAGGGATGCCGTAAATGTCGTCTTTTGGATACTCTGAGGTATTAAAATACCGATGACAAACCTTGTTTTGTGTTATGGTATAAACATGGTGCTTATCTCAGTGTATTAGATTCTGTGTGGCCGTCTTTGTCGTAAAGTTATCTAAACACTGTACGTAGTTCTTGATGTAGCTTAAATATACATTATGTAGTCCATAGTTGTAAATGTTGAGATCTGTGTGGAAAAGCCTAACGAAAGGTTGTGTCATGTGTAAGGAATTATGTCCTCGACCGTCCATACAAATTATTAACATCCAAATACATCATTTACCGGTTTTCGTTGAAGCATAATTGTTCATATACTTACGGCGGATCTTGTGATCTTGCTCATCAGTATTAGACAAATTTGTTTTTCGGGAATTGTCTACAAGTTGACCATTTGTTTTTAGATATATCCACTTATTTTTAATCATTATATAGGGAAATTTTTATGGTCATATGTTGGTTATTATTTGCCTGAGCGACACTGTATATTCCTCGAACGCCATTTACCTCTGTACTCCTTGACGGATAGGTCGTATTACGTTTTTCGTTTTTTCTATACGACTAAATTATATAGATGTATCATAAAATAATAATAATATAAAATTATGTAGTAACTTAATCAGGCTCTTTTCTGTGGTTCTCCTGATTTGTTGTAATACTCTATGGTATTACCTGTACGAACCCTTATAAATCATCTCGAGGATTCATCGGTCAAGTTGTCATTAGCTGTTGAATCTCCATATTTTACATACCCTAGGGTATAGCGGTTACATATCTACGTATATTATTTTTAGCTGTTCAGCCTGAAGAATCGCAACGGCACCTTGCGTATTCTGGTGGCTTCAGATGTTGTTGTTGTTTCTGATAGCGGAAACCTCAGTACTCAATATATATATATATATATATATATATATATATATATATATATATATATATATATATATATATATATATATATATATATATATATATATATATATATATTACAGTTTTGCTTTAGATATATTCGGACCATACTTGGCTTTAGAAACTGCTAATACTTGGTTTTTTAATTAGACCTTAACAATACTTCCAAACGGTGCTTCATGGTGGCCTGTATTACCTTCTGTGTCACAGCTAAGTACTTTATTGTTGAACTGTTTACATACAAGTACATATTATACTGAATAGCTTTGTTTAACATTATTAAATACCTCCGTAAAACATATTTGTCGCTTATAGGAGGGTTGTTCGATGGTTTCTTTACTTCCTCCTGTGAATATGAACTAACTATATTTAACCTATTTTTGTACGAGATGGTGTAGTGTCGTTTTAAATGGCACGGGTGGTTGGTGGGAATACCTTTGTTCTGTTCCTTTACCAATGTTCTTTTTCCTTCTTTCTGTCGTTTAATCAAAATATTCGAAACTATAAAACGTGGTGTTTTCGTTGATCCAGTAAGACGTTCAGAAACCCTGTCACAAGTGCCTGTAGACGTTATGTCAACTAATTACTTTTTGCAAAACGCACCTCGTTTCGCAACGAGTTGCGAAACATAAGAAAAGTGCCTGCTGAAGTTCGAGTCCATTGGTTACTTTGGTCGAAATGGGGTGATTGAACTGGTCATTGCGGGCAATTATGCGAATTTTATCTCCTGTTTTGTATCCGCCCTGCTTCTGTGCGTCATGCAGTGCACCCTCCAAAAGAATTTTCAAATTCTCTTGGTCGTGACTCAGAGAACCCCCTGTATAATGTTCACAAGAGAGCTGGAAACTATGTAGGTATGTGTGATTTTTTTACTTTCAGCTGTACCGTGACCATGCAATATCGTCGACCTTAAATACTGGCTTTAATTTTATGTTAATTGTTTTTAATCCTATATTTAACCTATTTTTGTACGAGATGTTGCAGTGTCGGTTTAACTGGCACGGGCGGTTGGTGGGAATACCTGTTTTTCTGTCTCCTTTACCAATGCTCCTTTGTTTCCACCTTCCTGACGATTGTAGATTTTTTCAGTAATCATTGAAGTTAGGACCTCTTATGTTTTTCCTGTGGTTCTTAGCGTTGTCTAAAACGTTATCTGTAGCCAAAAAACGTTTTTCGCAAATATGGCACAAAGTTGCTCCATTTGAGCTAGGCTTTTCAGAACCGATATAGCTGGCTATATATATATTGAACAATATTTGCTTCGTAAATACTTCTTTGTTACTTTACTATTTTCTGTTCGTTTACTTCGTGTTGCATGAAGTGTGAAGAGGTTTATCAACATTTGTTTTACCTACTTCGTGTAGAATGGTATTACTTTCTATAGGTAGTGTTATGCTTATACTCTTTCTAATATGTAGCCCTGTTTTCATGTTTATAACTATTTTTGTGGCGGGTATTCTTTAAATATCATTGTACGAAATATTTGACCTTTAGCGATGCCTTTTGTTTTAGCGTCTATACAGAAATTGTACACTTATTTTGCTGGATATTTGTTACCCTATTTTACCTATTTTTTGTACGAGATGTTGCAGTGTCGGTTTAACTGGCACGGGTGGTTGGTGGGAATACCTGTTTTCCTGTCTCCTTTACCATTGCTCCTTTCTCCTTACCATACTGTCGTGTTGTTTTTTTTTGATGTTATTTATAAGGTTTTATGACTGTAGTATATCTAATAGTTTTTGTAGTTGCATATTCATATCCATTCAGCACCATTTCAAGTGATGCTTTCAAGGTTTTGTTAGAGTTGAATTTAGAAGAAGAACTCGCTGTTTGGCCACCGTTACTCTAGATTTCCATAGTCTGTCGGAGAAGGTACGCCTTTTACCTTTTTACGGATTGGTCAGCTTTTTCTCTGCATTTGAGGGCGGCTTTTTTTTTAGCTTGGTGTTTTCAGGTTCTTCAGCAGTACTTTTGCTGTCTTTAGCTGTGCTTTCGATTCATTTTTAGGCCTTTCAGCTTCTGTCAGTCGCGTCGAGTGAGCATCTGAGTCACAGTAAGCGTATAATTCTTGTTGAAAATGAAATTTATCATTTTTATGCTCATCATACCATTCGAGGAAAGCTGTACGTTGTTTTGGTTTCATTGTGTTGGGTCCATAATACGCAATATCTGATAAGCAGATATTGGAGTCCAGATTCAGGAGTGTTGAAAAAGTGAGGAAAATACCCCTTCTTCAACTCTTTTAAGCCAAATGTTTTCGGAAACCATACAATGACGTCGGGATATAATTCAAAATATCGAGAAACCGGCCATTACCCACAAATAGTGGGATTAATCTTGTTCATGTAATTTTTAAATCTAAGAATGTTTTTACTTTTCTCAGGCATTTTAATGGCTGTTTCAATAATTTTTATGCAATCCTTGGTGTGGGCTTCAAGCTGAGTAGATGATGAAAATGGTTGTAGGCATCTATCGCGTATATGATTTGATCGCCCTTTGCAGCATGCCTTATGAATATTTAATTTTTCATCAGTTCTAAAATAGTGAAGACAAGCATTACAGAAATATTTTGTTTTCTTTTCTTTGCTAAGCTGCTTAGAAAGGAGACGGGATAAATTTTTTATCCAAACGTAAGGATATCTAATACAACCTTGTGCATAATCGTATTTATCTTGTATTAATAATAAGTTAATATGTTGATCCTTCTTTTCTTTTGTCAAATAAGTTGGGAGGGTCGTAAAATGTTTATCTTTTTTTAGGTAATATAAGTTTATTGAAATGTCATTCTGCTTTAGAGCCTACCTGTCGTATTCTTTTTTTGTATCGCTGTTTAATCAATATTGAAAATGAATTTTAATACTCTATGTATCTTTGTTAAAACCAAGGCGTGTGTTAGCGTTTTATGTCCTGTTTTTAGAACCACTTACTTTACCCTATACTGAACGAGATGTTGTAGTGTCGGTTTATCTGGCACGGGTTGGATGGCGGGTATACCCATGATCCATTTCCTGGACCTGTTTCCTTTTCCTTAACCCAACCTGGCGTATTCTTATAATAATTTTACTAATTTTTAAGTTAGTTTCTCTCGACATCTCATTGTATTCTATGCTTTGCAGTCTGCGTAGTAGACATGAAGCCACCCTCCTTCTTCTGCTCACCTTTTAGTTGGTTTCTTAATGTTTTTATCTACCTTTGAAGAGGGCTTTTTGTACCTTGTTGTTTTCAGGACCGTCTTTAGCTTAAGGGCTTGGTTGTATGATTTTTTTTTGTATTGCCATCCTGCGTTCAGTTTTGCAAACTAGCCAAAGTGCTACGCGTTCTCCCTAAGTGGGACAATGCCTTATATTTTAATATCTTTTTATGGAAAAACGATCGTGGTTGTTAGGGAAATAGATTTTGTTTTCTTTAAACAGTCCTGTAAAGCAGACAAACATATTTGGTATTTGTGAGAGGGTTTTCAACGGTTTTTTACTTTCAGCTGTGCCATTACTAAGTATAATCATCGAATTTTAAATTTGATTCTTATACCGGTTTTTTGTTAATTGTTTTTGATCCTATATTTAACCTATTTTGTACGAGATGTTGTAGTGTCGGTTTAACTGGCACGGGTGGTTGGTGGGAATACCTATTTACCTGTTCCTTAAACACTGCTCCTTTTTCCCGCCTTCCTGTCGTGTATATTTTTTCAGTAATATTTGACGGTTAGGGTCTATTATGTGTTTTCCTATATGACTAATGTGTGCAGCGTATAATAATAATAATAAAGAAATTATATAGTAAATCTATCGCCTCTTTCTTGGAATTCCTTTTTTGAGAAAATATTATTTTGCTTGGAATATACATACTGAGTCTTGCTCACAAGACGCTTCAGTTTTAGGCATGGAAAGGTGTGAATCGCCTGCCACTAATGGTTTCCTTGCGCTGTGTTTGAAAATTTTAAACAGAGCATGACCTGTTACTGGACCCATTGGCGTTGTGGCTGAATTTTTTAAACATACACACGGATGCATAGATCGTAAGTTTTTACCATTAAGTATATTAACTTTAGTTATTACTATTTATTTTGAACTCTTTATTAAATAACATGTCACCTATAATTTTCTACTTTTCATAAATATTTATTGCATTCCGAATATGTGCATTGGGTTATTATGAACTATTTGTTTATATTACGCTTACGATACCACAGAACTTTTGCGGTCTTCTGCAACACTGATATTTAACCTAATCTTTACTAATTTGTAAATAACCGAATTAGATACTCGATTCAAAACATAATTCTTTACAACTAAAAACTGTTTTTGTTAAAAATAGTTTCTCTTTATCGTACTTTATGTTTGCGGCTTTTTATATTTAACACACATTTCTTTGAAAAATATTATTTAAAATGAAACGATGAAGTCTTCGCTGTTGTTCTACACCTAGATAACAGTTTGCGGTTTTGGCGATATCGCAACCTGCTTACAAGTTTATCAATTTCTCATGTTTTTCTGCTATTTGCATTTTAATAAAAATAATATTTTGCGGCTTTCTACATCGGTGATATCTGTAATCTTTGCTAATTTGTAAATACATTCGTAATTTTTCATATTTTAAATACTCGATTAAAAATAGTTTCTCTTTATCGCACTTTGAGTTTGCGGATTTCTTTAACACACAAGTTTAAATAAAAATATATGTTTGCAATACCCATATCGACAACCTTGACATTACTATTCGCTTTTGCGTTATTCTCTGCGGTTTGTATTTACACTTTATATCGACACATTGCTTCGTATATCCCGTTCTAACCATGACAAATGACCGTTACACCTTTGATAAATACTTTTTTTATACCTATTGACACCTACCAAATGACCGATTGGCCTAGTAGGCTGGGCGTCATGACGGGGCGCGGGCTAGCGTTCATGACGTCATCGCGGGACGTGACCAGTGAGCGGACGGTGCTTGTGACGTCAGGGGTCAAAGGTCAAAGTGGGGTGAAGCGCATCCCTTTCTACTCTCTTCACCTCTCGACCCCTACCCATTAGTCGTCTCTTACGACAGGCAGGGACTTCTTGCCACGGCCGTGTTCTTATCTCTGCGAGCCGAACGGACACACACACACTCACACACACACACGCACACACACACGCACACACGCACACACACACAAATACACTCTTCACCTCTCGACTCCTACCCATTAGTCGCCTCTTACGACAGGCATGGACTTATTGCCTCGGCCGTATTCTAATCTCTGCGAGCCGAACGGACACACACACACGCACACACGCACGCACACATACCCTCTTCACCTCTCGACTCCTACCCATTAGTCGCCTCTTACGACAGGCAGGGCCTTCTTGCCACGGCCGTGTTTTCATTTCAGCGAGCGGACCGGACACACACACACACGCACATACAAACACACGCACACAGGCACAAACGCACACACGCAAACGTACACGCACACGCACACACTCTCCACCTCTCGACTCCTATCCATTAGACGCCTCTTAAGACAGGCAGGGCCTTCTTACCACGAACGCATTCTTATCTCTGCGAGCCGAACGGACACACACACACACTCACACAGACACGCACGCACACACGCCACTTACACGCACACACACATACTCACACACGCACACACACACGCACACACGCACCCACACACATACACTCTTCACCTCTCGACTCCTACCTATTAGTCGCCTCTTACGATAGGCAGGGTCTTCTTGCCTCGGACGTGTTCTTATCTCTGCAAGCCAAACGGACACACACACACACTCGCACACACACATACACACACATACACGCTTCACCTCTCGACTCCTACCCACTAGTCGCATCTTAAGACATTCAGGGCCTTCTTGCCTCGGTCGTGTTCTTATCTCTGCAAGCCGAACGGACACACACACACACACACGCACACACAAACACACGCACACAGGCACCTACGCACACGCACATGCACACGCACCCACTCTCCACCTCTCGACTCCTATCCATTTGTCGCCTCTTATGACAGGCAGGGCCTTCTTGCTACGGACGTGTTCTTATCTCTGCAAGCCAAACGGACACACACACACACACACTCGCACACACACATACACACACATACACGCTTCACCTCTCGACTCCTACCCATTAGTCGCATCTTAAGACATTCAGGGCCTCCTTGCCTCGGTCGTGTTCTTATCTCTGCAAGCCAAACGGACACACACACACACTCGCACACACACATACACACACATACACGCTTCACCTCTCGACTCCTACCCATTAGCCGCCTCTTACGACAAGCATGGCCTTCTTGCCTCGGCCGTATTCTTATCTCTGCGAGCCGAACGGACACACACATAGATACACACACACACACACGCACGCACACACGCACACACGCACACACACATACACTCACACACACACAAACACGCCCACACGCACACACACATACATTCTTCACCTCTCGACTCCTACCCATTAGTCGCCTCTTACGACAGCCAGGGCCTTCTTGCCACGGCCGTGTTCTCATTTCAGCGAGCGGACCGGACACACACACACACGCACATACAAACACATGCACACAGGCACAAACGCACACACGCAAACGTACACGCACACGCACACACTCTCCACCTCTCGACTCCTATCCATTAGTCGCCTCTTAAGACAGGCAGGGCCTTCTTGACACGAACGCATTCTTATCTCTGCGAGCCGAAAGGACACACAAAAACACACTCACACACACACACACGCAAGCACACATACACTATTCACCTCTCGACTTCTACTTATTATTCTCCTCTTACACACACACATACACTCTTCACCTCTCGACTCCTACCCATTAGTCGCCACACACACGCGCATAAACGCACGCACACTAACATTCTTCACCTCTCGACTCCTACCCATTAGTCGCCCATTACGACAGGCATGGCCTTCTTGCCACCGCTGTTTTCTTATCTCTGCGAGCCGAAGGGACACACACATACACACACACTTACACACACACCCACGCACACATACACTCTTCACCTCTCGACTCCTACCCATTAGTCGCCTCTTACGACAGGCAGGGCCTTCTTGCCACGGCCGTGTTCTTATCTCTTTGCGAGCCAACCGGACACACACACTCGCACACACACATACACACACACACTCACACACGTACGCACACACGCACACACTTACACACACAAATACACTTTTCACCTCTCGACTCCTACCCATTAGTCACATCTTACGACAGGCATGGCCTTCTTGAAACCGCTGATTTTTTATCTCTGTGAGCCGAAGGGACACACATACACATACACACACACTCACACACACACGCACACACACGCACACACGCACACACACACACATACACTCTTCACCTCTCGACTCCTACCCATTAGCCGCCTCTTACGACAGGCAGGGCATTCTTGCCACTGCCGTGTTCTTATCTCTGCAAGCCGAACGGACACACACACACGCACACACACACGCACACGCACACGCACACGCACACGCACACACTATTCACCTCTCGAGTCCTACCCATTATTCTCCTCTTACGACAGGCAGGGACTTCTTGCCACGGCCGTGTTCTTATCTCTGCAAGCCGAACGGACACACACATACACACACACACTCACACACACACACACACACACACGCACACACGCACACACACACAAATACACTCTTCACCTCTCGACTCCTACCCATTAGTCGCATCTTACGACAGGCATGGACTTATTGCCTCGGCCGTATTCTAATCTCTGCGAGCCGCACGGACACACACACATTCACACACACACTCACACACGTACGCACACACGCACACACACACATACACTCTTCACCTCTCGACTCCTACACATTATTCTCCTCTTACGACAGGCAGGGACTTTTTGCCACGGCCGTGTTCTTATCTCTGCGAGCCGAACGCACACACACACACACACACTCACACACAAACACACACACGCAAGCACACATACACTATTCACCTCTCGACTTCTACCCATTATTCTCCTCTTACGACAAGCAGGGACTTCTTGCCACGGCGTGTTCTTATCTCTGCAAGCCGAACGGACAAACACACACACGCACACACAAACACACGCACACAGGCACACACGCACACACGCACACACGGACACGCACACTCACACGCACACACTTTCCACCTCTCGATTCCTATCCATTAGTCGCCTCTTAAGACAGGCAGGGCCTTCTTGCCACGGACGTATTCTTATCTCTGCGAGCCGAACGGACACACACACACACGCACAGACAAACACACGCACACAGGCACACACGCACACACGCACACGTACACGCACACGCACACACTCTCCACCTCTCGACTCCTATCCATTAGTCGCCTCTTAAGACAGGCAGGGCCTTCTTGCCTCGGCCGTATTCTTATCTCTGCAAGCCAAACGGACACACACACACATACACAAACACTTACACACGCACAAACACACGCACACACACACAGACATATACACTCTTCACCTCTCGACTCCTATTCATTAGTCGCCTCTTACGACAGGCAGGGACTTCTTGCCACGGCCGTGTTCTTATCTCTGCGAGCCGAACGGACACACACACACTCACACACACACGCACACACACACAAATACACTCTTTACCTCTCGACTCCTACCCATTAATCGCCTCTTACGACAGGCATGGACTTATTGCCTCGGCCGTATTCTAATCTCTGCGAGCCGAACGGACACACACATACGTACACACACACTCACACACACACACACACACGCACACACGCACGCACACATACCCTCTTCACCTCTCGACTCGTACCCATTAGTCGCCTCTTACGACAGGCAGGGCCTTCTTGCCACGGCCGTGTTCTCATTTCAGCGAGCCGACCGGACACACACACACGCACACACAAAGACACGCACACAGGTACAAACGCACACACGCTAACGCACACGCACACCCACACACTCTCCACCTCTCGACTCCTATCCATTAGTCGCCTCTTAAGACAGGCACGGCCTTCTTGCCACGAACGCATTCTTATCTCTGCGAGCTGAACGGACACACACACACACTCACACAGACACGCACGCACACACGTCACTCACACGCACACACACATACTCACACACGCACACACACACGCACACACGCACCCACACACATACACTCTTCACCTCTCGACTCCTACCTATTAGTCGCCTCTTACGATAGGCAGGGTCTTCTTGCCTCGGTCGTGTTCTTATCTCTGCAAGCCGAACGGACACACACACACACACGCACACACAAACACACGCACACAGGCACCCACGCACACGCACATGCACACGCACACGCACACACTCTCCACCTCTCGACTCCTATCCATTAGTCGCCTCTTAAGACAGGCACGGCCTTCTTGCCACGAACGCATTCTTATCTCTGCGAGCCGAACGGACACACACACACACTCACACAGACACGCACGCACACACGTCACTCACACGCACACACACATACTCACACACACACGCACACACGCACACGCACACGTACACGCACACAGTCTCCACCTCTCGACTCCTATCCACTTGTCGCCTCTTACGACAGGCAGGGCCTTCTTGCTACGGAGGTGTTCTTATCTCTGCAAGCCAAACGGACACACACACACACACTCGCACACACACATACACACACATACACGCTTCACCTCTCGACTCCTACCCATTAGTCGCATCTTAAGACATTCAGGGCCTTCTTGCCTCGGTCGTGTTCTTATCTCTGCAAGCCGAACAGACACACACACACACACGCACACACAAACACACGCACACAGGCACCCACGCACACGCACATGCACACGCACACGCACACACTCTCCACCTCTCGACTCCTATCCATTAGTCGCCTCTTAAGACAGGCAGGGCCTTCTTGCCCCGGCCGTATTCTTATCTCTGGAAGCCGAGCGGACAAACACACACACACACGCACGCACGCACTCACGCACACACACACACTCACACACGCACAAACACACGCACACACGCACACACACACACACACATACACTCTTCACCTTTCGACTCCTACCCATTAGTCGCCTCTTACAACAGGCAGGGACTACTTGCCACAGTCGAGTTCTTATCTCTGTGTGCCGAACGGACACACACACACTCACACACACACTCACACACACACGCTCGCACACACGCACACACACACGCACCCACGCACACGCATACGCACACGCACACGCACACACTCTCCACCTCTCGACTCCTATCCATTAGTCGCCTCTTAAGACAGGCAGGGCCTTCTTGCCACGGACGTATTCTTATCTCTGCATGCTGAACGGACACATACATACACTCGCACACACACATACACGCTTCACCTCTCGACTCCTATCCATTAGTCGACTCTTACGACATTCAGGGACTTCTTGCCACGGCCATTTTCTTATCTCTGCGAGCCGAACGGACACACACACACACTCACACACACACACGCAAGCACACATCTTCATCTTCTCGACTCCTTCCCATTAGTCGCCTCTTACGACAGGCATGGCCTTCTTGAAACCGCTGATTTCTTATCTCTGCGAGCCGAAGGGACACAAATACACATACACACACACTCACACACACACGCACACACGCACGCACACATACACTCTTCACCTCTCGACTCCTACCCATTAGTCGCCCCTTACGACAGGCATGTCGTTCTTGCCACCGCTGTTTTCTTATCTCTGCGAGCCGAAGGGACACACACACAAACATACACACACACACACACACATACACTCTTCACCTCTCGACTCCTACCTATTAGTCGCCCCTTACAAGAGGCAGGGCCTTCTTGCCCCGGCCGTATTCTTATCTCTGCAAGCCAAACGGACACACACACATACTCACACACGCACACACACACACGCACACACGCATACACACATACACTCTTCACCTCTCGCCTCCTACCTATTAGTCGCCCCTTACAAAAGGCAGGGTCTTCTTGCCTTGGCCGTATTCTTATCTCTGCAAGCCAAACGGACACACAAACATCCACACACACTCACACACGCACACACACGCACTTACGCACACACACACATATACACTCTTCACCACTCGACTCCTACCCATTAGTCGCCTCTTACGACAGGCAGGGCCTTCTTGCCACGGCTGTGTTCTTATCTCTGCGAGCCTACTGGACACACACACACTCACACACACAAATACACATACACACTCACACTCACACACACACGCACACACGCACGCACACATACACTCTTCACCTCTCGACTCCTACCCATTAGTCGCCCCTTACGACAGGCATGTCGTTCTTGCCACCGCTGTTTTCTTATCGCTGCGAGCCGAAGGGACACACACACAAACATACACACACACACACACACACACACACA